>NC_083461.1:14510570-14615570 GCF_030014155.1 Tachysurus vachellii | reverse complement strand
CAACATAAACACGTTGCTTTTTTTTTTTCTTAATAAATGTTATTGTGTGCAGTAAATGTCACGCTGTGTGTATCTGGCTTGAGAGATCTACCAAAAACATGTGTGCTGAGATGATTTCTCCTCAGAGCTGGAGAAGGGCACAGGTAATAAGCCGGGATAAGGATTTGACGTACTGATAATGGTGACAAAGTTTGACCCCATTTCTGCAAACTCCAAACTAAAAAGTGAAAGCCATTCACTCGTTCAACACAGGAACATAGATGGAAGGAGATGTGCTCAGAAAGGCAAGTGAAGCTCGGTTGAAATGGATCTGTAAAAACCTGGTGGGGAAAAAAATAAATAAATAAAAAAGTCTGAGAAAGCTTTCAAATTGTTTTCGAGTGACTACTTCTGCTCCATGCACAACGTTACATAAGATCAAGTGACAATTACAGATGAGAGGAAAGAAAGAACAAATGGCTATAGAGTGCTATAGAAAAGAAAAAGGTAGTAAATGTCACTGTTTAGCTATGAAGGAATCTTAACCTTCCACAATGTGAAAGTCAAAAAATATTGTAATGCATTGAGCAAATTGCTAAATTGATCTAAATTCTGAGAAGCTTTTGTGAAAATCACTACTCACAGATCACCCATTCACCTCTAAAGCTATGATTTCAGCAAGCACATCGAGCCACAAGAGCAGCACAACATAAGACATCCTGCAAACAAGCACCAATCTACGGGGGAAAAAATATGAGCTCTGCTGATAGTCAGGAGGTCACTAAGGCTGGACAAGGGAC
Organism: Tachysurus vachellii; assembly: GCF_030014155.1. NCBI lineage: Eukaryota > Metazoa > Chordata > Actinopteri > Siluriformes > Bagridae > Tachysurus > Tachysurus vachellii. Next base: position 14,614,791 of record NC_083461.1, on the reverse strand, counting down.
ACATGAAGCTCACAAGGGACTTATTGTTACTGTAAACAAGAATAATGAGGTTGTATGTGCGCACATCCTCCATGCTCATTTTAGGCAACTACAACGCCGGAGGATAAGCAAAGCCTTTGTGACCAGATCCGCTTCGGCTATGCAATTTGCAGCCTGCAAGCAAAAAAAAAAAGACGTTAGGAAAGAAATGACAGCAGCACAGCGAGGGCTGAGCCGGGGCATTTATCTGCTCTGCAAGGTCAGCTGCTTGTCAATTTTCAAGCAGAGTTCGAGACTCATTTCAGAAGATGCTCAAGAAAGTTGGAATAAAGAAGCGTCTGAGGGCGCTGACAGAAAACAAAGCAGAACAAAGGCCAAGCTAAGTGCATATGCAATATCTAAAGAAGAGCTTGTACAACCTGAGGAAAGAAGGAAAATTACTATGTACGAGTCGTTGCTTGATTGACCACGAGCACATTTCACTTCACAGGAACTGAGTGCTCAGCCTACACTCAAGTAAAATGCTGCTCAGCAAGATGGCATTTCCATCAAATACTCAACAGGGTGCTTGAGTAAATGTGCTTTAGCTTTAACTCTTGTGTTCTCTTCTAGCCAAAATGTCTTGTTGGATATTTTAATATTTTAACCAAATGTGGAACACCATTAATATTTTTTTCCCCAACATTAAACTGTAAGAGCAAAATAATAATAAATGAGAGCAAAGGACTTTATGAATATAAAACCTAAAATTGGTAAGTCACTGTCCATCTCTTATTTACCCTCCCACCCTCATTCCCATAAATATTGATTAAATTGCTGCGAGAATGGAGATATGTTATCAAGTATGTAGATCATGACAAAACACCTTATGGGTGTGTACAGTATTTGAAACAAAAAAAATCTAACATCTCTATACTGGGCAGTGGTGGCTCAAATGTTTAAGACTCTGAGATTTTGATTAGAGGATCATGGTTCCAGCTGCCACTTTTGGGCCCTTGAGCAAGGCCCCTAAACCTCACTGCTCCAGAGGCACTGAATCATGGCTGACCCTGCACTCTGTCCCCAACCTCTCAAAAGCTGGGATAGGCGAAGAAAGAATGTCACGATGCTGTAATGCATGCGTGACAAAATAAAAATAAAGGCTTCTAATTTGCAATGACTCCTCCCACTGCTCATTAATATTCATAAAGCAGTCCCAATAGTCACTCTTTGTGACAATAAAGGAAAAAATAAATAAAGGAATAAATAAGCACAAAAGCTGGACAATAATACTCAGTAGATTTCTTTGCAATCAGTTTTAAAGCAGCAACTTTTGACGACTTCTTTATTATTTGATGGTGTTTATATATATATATATATATATATATATATATATATATATATATATATATATATATATATATATACACACACACATATATATATATATACATATACATATATATATACATATACATATATATACATTATATATATATATATATATATATATATATATATATATATATATATAATGAATAATTTTGGACATGCCACTTTTTGTTCAAATGTAAACAAAAGATGAGTAATAATTTTTTCCACAATGATGCCTCTTGTACATCGTCTTATCTTCTTGGAGACGCCTGTGTCATTTCTAATCAAGAAAAAACTTGCTGGTTGAATAAAAGTAACTTTAAGTCAGAATTTGCCAGGGGTATGAATAATTTGCGGCTTGACTGTATATTATATATAAAATAAATGACAAGTTTGCATATCTTGGGAGAAATGTGCAGGATGTGTACCATTTTTCAAAGAAAACGGAGTGAGGAGGCAAAACTAATTTATTTTATTTCTTATAGGACTCACGTTAATATGTAAGGCAAAAATCTTTAATTCTGATCTTTAATTCTCTCAGGTGGTATAGCTGCCCATTCTTCTTGGCAAAATGCCTCCAGTTCCTGTAAATATTTGGTTGTTTTGCACAAACTGCACTTCTGAGATCTCCCCACAGTAGCTCAATAATATTGAGGTCAGGAGACAGTGATGGCCTCCAGAACCTTCACCTTTTAGCCATTGGAGGGTCAACCTTTCCTTACTATAGTTCATGGTCATGTTGGAACATCCGTGAGCGTCCCATGTGCAGCTTTCATGCGGAATAATGCAAGTTGTCTGCCAGTATTTTCTGATAACATGCTGCATTCATTTTGCCATCAATTTTTACTAACTACTCTGTGCAACTGGAGCTCACACAGCCCCTAAACATAAGAGCTCCACCACCATGCTTTACAGTGGGGACGGTGTGCTTTTCACTGTAGGCCTTGTTGACTCCTCTCCAAACATAGCGTTTATGGTCCAAATGACTCTGCTCCAGAAACTGTAAGGCTTGTCTATGTGCTGTCTGGTATAACAGCTTTCTCCTGGCAACTTGTCCATGCAGGTCATTTGTGTTCAAATACCTCCTTATCGTGTTCCTTGAAACACCACCACTTTTTTCCAGCGCAGCCTGTATTTCTCTCAAAGTTGTTTGTGGGTTATTCTCTGCGTCCCGAACAATTCTTCTGGTAGTAGAATCTTTCTTGTTCTACCTGACTGTGGCTTAGCGTCAACAGAACCTCTTAATTTCCACCACTATCCAAATTTGAACATAAGTGCCTGGCATTTTCAAGAGATGAGATATCTTTTTATATCCTTTTCCTGCTCTAAGTTCAACGACCTTATTACGCAGGTCCATTGGCAGCTCTTTTCTCTTCCCCATGGTGCAGTATCCAGCCAAGTCAGTGCATCTTCTCATGGGCTGAGAAACTCAGTAACTATTTATCCACAGACACCAATTACAATTACAATGAGTCACAGGTGTGAAAACATCCCTTTATTACCCATTTAAACCTCTGCGTGTTTATAATGTGGCCAATCAGGGTTGTTTGGTCAGGGTTGTTTAGATGATTTCAGTTATCATTGGGTTTTAAAGAGGAGTCAAACAACTGTGATAATTAATGACTTCATGTGACCATGACAAAAAAATCTTTTGCATAATCAATCATATTTTTAAATATTATATATATATATATATAAAATGAACCCAAGGGTTAAATGCTCTACAATAAAATTTCTTCCCACAAGAGCAATCCTTGCTTTCTAAAATAGGTGTGAATGTGTGTGTGTGTGAGAGAGAGAGAGAGAGAGAGAGAGAGAGATTTACTGTTCCTTGTGGTTAAGGCACTGAGAGAAGATAAGTGATATCACCATACCATCATTCACTGTCTGTCTCACCCTCTGTATTAGCAGTAAACCACACACTCATTAATATCTCTTAATGTTAGCGGCAGACACCTTGATTTAAGGTGGGCTTCTCCTGAAGCTAGAAGAGCAGAGGGATCCCTCACTCCACTCGGCTGCTGACACATCCATCCGAGACATACAGAAACCCGGAACAGACACTCACTGTGAGTTATAACGCTGCCGCTGACAGATTCATCTCCATGGAAATGCTATTTGATCCTCGTTCCTGAAAAGGAGGTGAGGAGAGAAAGTGAAAGAAAGACGCATTTCCATCTGAATGTTTTATGAATTTTAAGACAGTCGGCAAGACAAAATGCAAAACGCTGCGTGTTTCTATAAGTAGCTGTTAGCTTAGTATTCTGAAGAGGAGCATCAAAAATGGTGTAATCAAAAAGCCCCAACCAGTCACAGACACACACACACACACGAACAGGAAAAGCTGTGTTTTTATTGTTTTTTTTTTTAAATAATAAGTGTTTATCATGGCACTACCAGATGAGCAAATGCAGAAAATACAAAACATTACAGAAAGATGTTTAATATCTTTAAATTGTGTGTTAATGTAATAGTCTGGCCAGGAAGAACATGTTTTGAGATAATAATCAGCCGGCTCCAGTGCAAAGTTAAAAGACACTTTATTAATTAAATTAAGGGATAAATATATAGTGAAATATTTAAATGTATAGTTGACATTCAGACTGCAGTGTCAGAGTGTGTACTGCAGATTTGTAAGACATTACCACCCTGCCGTGTTAAATCGAAGCCTGTGAAACACAGATCTGCGTTCAGGTTGTTTCCGTCATTCTTGAGCAACAGGCTACACACATCCTCACACACACATCCACAAAGGTGCAAGGAGTTATTCACACTGCTCCCCGGAGTGTGTTTATGAACATTAGTCAGCAGTGACAGTTCACTCAGTCTCTGTCACTTTGGGCAACGTTTACACCTGAGCAGATTCCCCGTCTAATTAGAGTTTAGTGACACACATGCACCGAGGTACGCAGGTCTGAGTAATTGAGAAAGAGACAGAAAGTCCCAAAACTCAAGTCAACTCATCTTCTGTGTAAAATACCAAGTATCTAAAATAAAATAAAAAAAAACAAAAGACAGACTCGATTATTGTAGTCATTTCTACCACAAATAACGAACGCTGAGCAGTCAGGTTAAAGACGTTCTGCTTTTTGGAATGTTGTTCAGTCTCAGAGGTGCCAGATCTTCATAAAACAGCCTATACACCAGCAGAAAATAAGACATTTAAGGCCGTCAGACCACATACACTCACTGGGCACTTTTATTTGGATCACCTGCATACCTACTCATCATTGCTGTTATCTAATGAGCCAATCAGAGACAGCCGTGCAATGCATAAAATCCCGGCCACCAGTTTCGGTTAATGTTCACATGAACCATCGGAAAAGGGAAAAATGTAATCCTATTATATGGTGGTGTCATTTGGGCTGGTTTAAGTATTTCTATAACTGCTGATCTGGGATTTACACACAACAGTCTCTAGATTTTACCCAGAATGAGACATCATCCAGTGAGCAGCGGTTTTGCAGGAGAAACACCTTGTTGACCGGAGAGCTCAGACTGATTCAAGCTGACAGAAAGGCTATAGTAACTCAGATAATTACTCTGATAGGGAAGAAAAACAACAAAACAGAATGCACTACATGTTAAACCTTGAGGCAGATGAGCTACAACAGCAGAAGAACAAGTTGGGGTGAACTTCTGACAGCCAATAACAGAAATCTGAGGCTGTAGTGGTTATAAGCACATCTAAAAGAGACAGTTACACCAACAGCATAAATGCTTGTACTGTATCTACCTTGTGTCAACAGTCCAGGCTGGTGGAGATGCTGTGTTGGTGTGCGGAATGTTGTGAGTGTCTATCTGAATCCAATAGATCAACATTTGGGATACAGACGAACCTGAAAAATCTGCAACAAGGGCATAAAGCAACCTGAAGCAGTGTGATGCAGTCGATGTGGACCAGAATCTCAAAAGATTGTGTCCAACATCTTGTGGAATCTATGCCATGAAAAGCTGAGGCTCTTGAGAGCAAAGGGAGACTCGGCCAGTATAAGTATAGTTTTCTTAATAAAGTGCTCAGTGATGGTAGATGATAGTCATTGAGAGAGAATCCTATCTGTCTCACCCAGAAAGCACAGGCAAATTTTCCTCTCTTGAGGGCTGGTTGGCTATGACAGGATTTAGATTTGCTATCCCCTGACATCAGGGTGAATGCTTTTTCTCTTGCGCTACTCAGGAGCTCAATAAAACCACATTATGAATCACAAACCCATTATTAATGCATTTATGGTTTCCATGAAAAAAAATAAAACCTTTTTCCTTTTTTGACTTAACATAATGAATGCAAAGTGTCTAACGTCTGAAGCAAAGCCAATAAAAAAAAATTCAACAGTTACAGTTCAAAGTATCTCTGCTGTGTTGGATAATCACAGACCTGGCAACAGTGATTAGGTTTAAAACTGCAAATGGGAATAATAAAAGATAAAAGTAACAGTTTTTCATGTTAACACAAAAAGTGCAAAACATCAGTGGCCCTATGAATCATGTTTTATTTTTCAGTCCATCTTTAAAATACACTGAAGATGAATGATATGCACTTAAGAATGAGTGTTTCATTCATATTCCACATTTTGTGACAATTTACAGTGAGATTCCTGTGTAACGGGACTGTACATTGTGCTCCTACGGCATACAACTACTCGCATTCAAAAGCAGGCTTGAAATAAAAAAACCTGATCAAAATATCGTTCATATTCACAGAAGACTTCTGAAAGTAACTACAAATGCCCAAAGTAGTCTCCTCGAACAGCTGCAATAAACTGCAACTGTATGCAGAATAAGAAAAACTGGTTAATAAAGCTAGTTACAGGACGTCAACGACTAAAGTACAAAACAGAGGTATTACACAAGAATCAGTTATCAAAACAAAACTAACATTTCTCTCACATACATTGTAAAAGACATGGTTTATCATCATCATCATCATCATCATCATCATCACCACCACAATGGGTATTGTACAAAGCATGGACCTAAAAGAAATGTGACCTTTAAATGTTCTTTAATAAAAACAAAAACAAAAAAAAAAAAAGAATAAAACCAGATGTGAACATAACCATTAGAATATCTAGATGAAGAAGCAAGTGATTCACATTTGAGTTGTTTGTGGGTTACACAAGCACATGAGGGGAAGAGCGCAGTACACTTCCTCACAAGCGTTCTTCTTCAGGTCCTGTATTGGTAATATTGCTAATGGCTCGCTCTCAGCTGGAGGAAGAAAGTGCATGGGTTGTGGAAAAGCCTGTCCTGGTGGGATTCCTGTGAGATCAGGATGAAGCATGTGGAGTTAAATTCCATCACTGACAGCCTCAACAGTGCCCTTAACCAAAGTCCAACTGCTGCATTCACAATATGTGAAACGTAAGAGACTGACAATCCATTATAAAGAAATGTTTTACCACAAGACGATCCTTTTTTCAATCAGTACCAAGCCATTCTCAAAAAAAAAATAAATAAAAAAAATTAACAAAAAAACAAAACAATAAAAAAACAATTAAGACAGAAGCTTTCCTAGTCGTGTTTTCAGTAACATTAGATAATAAGAATACTATACAACTGAGCCACCGTGTTACATCTCATTTAAACAAGTTCATCACATCAGTGTCGGCTTCTATGGCTGGAAATGTCACATGTGACTGACTGTTTTTTCCCAACCACTGTTTTATAGGCTAAAACAATATAGACTCTTTTTCGGCCTTAAAGACTTTTAAAGCATCTAGTGTGTATGTCATGCAAAAGCTCTGCAAGAATAGCAGACAGATGAAACATAGAAACTTTGCTATATGTTATTTTTTTAGTCAAAAATGATCGATTTCTTTCGAATCTTATATATAACCAGCAGCAAAACTTCGTTAGCTTAAACAAACCTAACAGCTATTCTGTGCTACGTAAGACAGAACTTGCTGGATTTGAACTAGAAAAGCCCAACTGGTTACAAATGCATTTAATGGTAAATAAGAAGCTTTTTAGCTAACACAGAGTGTACTTGGCAAGCAAAGAAACGGGCTTTACACCCATATACAATACCTTCAAAAGTCTATAATGTCACCTGTGAAAGGCTCAACTGCTGGGTAAGCAGTGGAGATCTCACACTTCTTCTGTCCTCACTATAAGGTACAAACCAGATGAGAAGGACGGCAGTCTCACTGCTGTAGGGGAGAGGAGTCAGGCCAGTTTTTTTGTTTTTGTTTTTTGTTTTTTTTTACAGATTACAGTCCAGCTCAAAAGACTATGAAGCTGTTTAAGGAGGTCCAGACTAGAGCCTTGAACCTCAGATAGGACTGAATTTAGAGACTTTGGAAAATGTTTTCTGCTCTGTCCAAAAAAGACTTCTAGGGAGACATAGCTGATCACCAGAAGGAATAGTGAAATGTGTTGAGAGATCCACATGCTTTAGTGCAGGAGGAGTTTGATATAGGTTTAGTGTTAAAGAGGAGGAGGAGGCGGACGAAGCACTCTGCTACCTAGCAAAACCCCATCATTGGGGTCTCTCTGTGGAAACAGATGCTGCCGATGCCCCACAGCAGTGGAACAAAGCACAGCTCTTTGGAAAAAGGACTTTTCAGGTAAGATGGCAGACACAAGGGGAATGAGCCTCACACACAGGTGCCCTGGTGAGCTGTAGGCAGAGCTTTTCGGTTCTTTAAGCCTGGATTCTTCTCTTTAAAGTCCATGGGCTTCTGTTGTGAGGTGTCGATCAGTGCACTGGCTATAGCAATACCTGTAGAAACACAAACAAATGGGAGAAAGAAAAGGCAAGTTTAAATTGCTGCTGGATTCCAATCATACCAAGGAAGATTGCATATAATTATTATTATTTCATACATAATATGAAAACAAATGAACACCACTGATAGCAGCAGAGGCTGTGTAAACATGGTCTAGCTATTGGGAAAAACAAGTCAAACGCTTCTTGTACTATTTAAATTGTAAAAAAAAAAAAAGAGAGAGAGAAAAGGAACAGAAACACAAGCATCAATGTTAAAGGTCCGAACCAGTAGACACCACTATGACACAGGTCTAATATTGGCTACTTATATATAGATATACAGCTGGATTAAAGAAACCAAATCTGAGTCAGTTCAGTGAAAATCCATTTTCAGGATTTTCCAAATAATGAATCCAATGTTAGAACAAAGCACCAATTCCAGCAAGTACATGATCTTTTTTTATCCATCATGGATTTGTTGCTTTATGGGATATCCCTCACACATCTCTGGTGTGTATAAAATATGGCCCAGAGCCCAGTGTGCCCTACTGCTGTGCTTCATGGCAGCAAAAAAGGCTGAGAAAGAGAAAGAGCCATAGACACGATCCCCAGAACATTTCTCTCTGTGCCATCTCACAAATCAAGCCCAAAACAAAACAGCCATGACCTGGTGCAGGGAGCCCTGCTATTTCAGCGATACAATTATCTGAGTGGAACAATTAATTACTTCAGGAACGGGTGGCCATAATGAATTGGATTTAACTTGCCAAGCTGAAGCCATGGCTGTTCCAAGCAACCAGGATTTACATCCAAGAACAAACTGACTCTAAGACTGTAATTTCAACCTGCTTCAATTTATTTGATTCATTAGTCATGAACTAGAGTAGAGAAAATGTCAACATGTGCCAAGAAGCTACAACAGTGTCTAGTTTAGTGGATAAGTAATTCCCAAAATATTCAGCCAATGTTTTTTTTTATATTGTTTATTGGACTAAAACATTTAGCTGACAAAACTTGCTACACCATGTATTTTGCTAGCCAAGATACACAAATCATGTCCCTGAGAGCTCATGTCCAGTCTATGCTGCAAGGTGTTTTGTGATGCTTTAACGATCAATCCCAGCATTAGTGACCTGGAGCTGCTCCCTACACCTGAAGCCTTGTAAATCATTTTGAAATAATTACCGTATTTTTACCGTAAATTTTTTCCCACGCTTTGAACCTTGCGGCTTAAACAATGATGCGGCTAATATATGACTAAAATATAACATTTTTCCAGCTTTCAATTTTTTTTTTTTCTTCCAAAAAACACATTCTGTGACATGCTCAGTTTTTTGGCAGCATGAAGCTTTCATTAGACCAATGAAATTGCCGAACGGGTTAAAGGTAGATTCTCCGATGTTTGAGAAATGCTTTCAGAAAACTGAGTTGAGACCACAAACTAAAAATCAAAACAAAAATCAAAACAAACGTGAGCAGAAAGGAGCGGGTCTTGTCAATACGCGGCCGAGAGTGTGTTCAGTGCGCGTGTGACATGCGGTTTTAACACTGACTTGGAGAGTAAAAACAAAGAAAGAAAGCAAAGAAAGGCTTACGATAAGGCAAGAAGTAGTACCCGTGTTATTATAGGATCAGCTTTCCAGCGCAGGAGAGAACTGAAGGAGCAGGAAGATGGCCGCATATTCACAGATTGGAGTTTCCCGAGTCAATAACTCCTGAGCTAAACGCTGTTACTACACAAAACGCGGTTGTAGCTGCCTCTCTACATTACTACAATAGAAAAGAGGTGTTATTTGTGTAGTAACAGAGTTCAGGAGTTATTGACTCGGCCAACTTCCCGCTCCTTCAGTTCTCTCCAGCGCTGGATATCTGATCCTGTATTAACACGGTCCCACTCAGTTTTCTGAAGCATTTCTTAAACATCAGAGACCCTACCTTTAACTCCGACACCGAAGGAGATGACTTCAGTGGTTTCAGTGCACAGGAGGAGGAAGATAGTGACCAATGACTTTCTTGGTAGGCTTCTGTTTACTGCTAATTTTTTATTTTTGTTACAAGCCGTGTTTCGTTAAAGCCTATTTATTTTTTGTTACAAGCCGTTTTTCGTTAAAGCCTGTGTAAAGTTAATTCAGTGGGTGAGGCTTATATTCAGGTGCGCTCAATAGTCCGGAAATTACGGTAGAAGATGAAACAATGCAAATATCAGATATGTCAGTAATGGGTTATAGCATAAATCACTCACGTGTTTGCTTTTAATGTTGCTGATGTTTAACTTAATACACAAAGTTTTTAAAATCAGGGATGCCTTTCCCACTTACCAAAAAAAAAAAAAAAAAAAAAAAAAAAAAATAAAAAAACATTTAATTTACATTTTTTAATTTGCTTTTTAATGAAGTTTCCACAGAAGCCAACTTTCTTTTGCTCTGACTGGAAGAGTCATCAGATGCAGAATCCGAGTGTAGGAGTCCATTTATTTTAAACCATTAATATTCATTTTAGAGCACTGGTATGACTAAAAAATTTTTTTTTTGTTGCAGTACATAAGAGTCACCGGCTCACTTGCTTATCTGTATTGCTATCAACAGGAAGCACATGATGATAGCAGGATCAGTAGGTTATAGTCAAGATTCCGGTGTCATATGACGCTGACCGAATCTTTGCAAGTACATTACAGCAGTGAGTGATCTAATAAAGCTGCAAGCAGTTGACACAACTGAATAAAACAGTGTTGTCTTCATGGTCTGTAGTGGGAGATGTGCAGCTGCATGGAGATGACAGCCTTCATGACTGCACTGCACTCTGAAATCATACGCTGACTTCCTTTACACCCATGCAGCTCTACAGGTTCATACATTTAAAAAGCACAGAACGTGCTTTTTTTTTTTTTTTTTTGCTTTGACAGGACAAAGATATCTGCTGAGCATTAGCTTCCATTTTAGAGAATATTCTTTGCCTCTTTCACTCTGCTTTGCCTCTAATGACAAAGCACAACAAGATGACATGAAACAGCCGCCCTTCAAAATGAAAGGCTGATTCTTCTGCTGTTGCACAATGGCAGTAGTAGCGTTTTGAGTCGGTATGCTTGTCAACAAGGACTATTAGGAGATGCACTGAAACAGGAGGTTTTTCCAGATCAGTCAGTTTGTGATAAGGAAGCTGAGCTGAGGTTTCATAAAGCAGCACGTTGATTGACAGTCTTGCTGTGAGAGGAAGGAATAAACAAGCTTTTCTCTGGCTCAGACGTTCTGCCAGCACCATCACTTACAGCGGAAAAGTTTATTAAAGCAGGCATAAATGGAACATTTCTGGGATTTTGTATTCAAAAAAACATAGAAAATAAAAATAAACACAATTGCTGTATATTTTAGTGTTTAACATCTCTTTGTGAAAACAATGACTGGTAGCAAGTTTGGAAACCTTTCTCAAGCTTCCATAGCAACAGCACCTAGTTCAGGGTTTAACATGATTTGCAAGCATAGAAGAGCGTAAAATTGCAGTTTAACTTTAGTGCATTCATTTTGATTTTATTAAGTAATTTACATATTAGCTTGATAAACTAAAACAGCTAGATGACTAGCCAAGACCTTCCAAGGCTAAGAAGGGTTTTTGATCTTGATCTAAAGTTCAGAAATACTGTGCGGCATATCACAACCTTCATACCGTCTTAAAAGCATCCCGAGATACAGCTCGATGATGCTTATATCTTAGAACAAAAATGAATGACGTAAAAATGGAAGAAAGGATCTGCACATAAGTATAGATTCTCAGATTCTCATAACTGACTCCACTGTTACACACTTGGGAGCAACCCTCAACGTCAAGAACAGAGACAAGCCTGTGTCTCGGTTTACATGCAAGAAAAGACAACAGAGCCTGGTAGAGATTCTCTAACCAAGACCAAAGACATCAAGACTAAGAGCGAGGTGAGTCACTATGATGTAAGAGGATATGACCAACATACACACATCATCTCCCTCAAACCACTAGCATGGATCCAATGGTCTGACTTCCTGTCTCAGCTCAGGTTTCTATTCTGAATAATGTAACAATATGCACAGAGTTCACATGTACTTCCATCTCCAACAAATCTATAATAACCCATTAGAAAAATGTCTACAGCATGATGCGTCTCCATTTGCTAAAATTCTGTCGTGGTCCCATTTTAGACGACTTCTAATTCCAACTGCTTCTTCACAGTAACTAAGCTGGATGCCTCATTATAGCAAGCAAATACATTAAAAGATAAGCCATCAAAACATAAACCCGGTGAGCAAGGTGAAGCAATTAAACTTGTACGAAAAAGAAAACAGCAAACTTAAGGCAAAATGAGTCAATATTATGGCAAGTTCCTCCATCTTTCACAGGAACCTAGATACAGTACATAAAGTGGGCACATGCTGTTTTTAGACATTATTTGTGACTCAACCTGTTGCCGATTTAAAAAAAAAAGGTCTGAGTGTTAGCACTGAGAGGCAATGAGGTGTCCACCGTGCTTTTAGCACCTTCAAGTCTCCGTCAGAATCGTGAGGGGGCACATCGGGAGGAGAAATGCTTAACGCGTTACTCAAATTAGTTTTCACATCCACACACTAAAAGCACACAAATGCCGGAAACGAGGACTGAGACATGTCTAGCGGTAAGTGTGTGTTAACGTGATTTATGTGGGTGAAACATTTTAAACAATGCACTTTTTTGCATTGATTCAGTGCAGTTTTCTGGAAAGATTGCCCACTAGTTAGGTCTCACCTTCTTACCCTCGAGGCTGATGAGCAGTACACCATGTGGTGCTTCACTGGGTTGTATTTACAGCGTCACCAATGTCAAAAACGACAAAAAGCTACTTTTTATTCTGATCAGTGCAAAAAAAAACAAAAAAAAAACATACATTTTTACGTGTTTGCTAGCCTAGCATTGTTGAGTCTAAAATGTAATTCCCCATGGACATTCAGTCAAAAGTTTGTTTCTGTAGTCATTTTTTTGTTTGTATTTTCAGGGCCACTTCTTGCTTTTGTCCTGCTACAAGTTCACACAATAACAAAATTGTATCTTCCCAGAAGAGGCACTTTTACATATCAAATTGGCTCCCTGGTGTTAGATGTGCTTTCAAATATTCAACAGGGTATGTTAGTGTTTCACAGGGTGGGAAATGTGTGTTGCCAAATGTGTTTAGAGCACAGCTGGGCAAACATGGCATGTCACAATCCTATTTTCAATGGCTATTTAAAGCTAGAATGTCACTGTGTAAGGTTTTATGATGAAACCAAATAATTGTCAGTATACATATAGTCATGTGCATCAGGGTTTGTCTGTATGTAGCAAATGATTTAAAATGATGCAATGCTTTTTTTTTTTAATGAAATACATACCTGACTGCCCAGGAGGTGGAAACCCTGAGGGTCCTCTTGGGAGGCACAGAAGCACGGTCAGAACTGCTGCTTTGCCTCCTGAACACGGCTCCAAGGCTATAGGTTTGGGGGGAGCCTTTAAAGAGAGGTAGCGGGAAGAAATGCATTAGACACAAACTCCATACTCACAGTAACAGTTCACACAAGCCTTACTTCTCAAAGCATAGTTTCCTACGTTTGTGGAAGCTAAAATTTGCAAGTCGACAGGATTATCACCTTATTGACTGACACACAAAGCAAAATTCACACACAGTCACTCAAACACTGTTTAAAACGCAGCACATAGAAACTCTCCAACATCTGACACTAACCACACACTTGTTGAGCTCAGAGATGAGTGAGATCCTGAGCCTAAAATTATCCACTATATGAATATGACATCAACATAGTCTTTAGGTGAAATATAAAAGATGAAGGTTGAGGATGAAGCTAAAGAAACATGTCAAATGCTTTAAAGGTTAAGCTGTGAGAACACACTTTGCTTACACAAAGTTCAGTTGAATTTTCAAAGTAGAGCAATTAAGATGCTTAGATTCAGGATATAGGCACAATATCTCTGAGCAATAGCTCTGTTTTTGGTCCTCTTAAAAAATTTTATGTCACTAAAAGACAAAATCACAAGTATCAAAATATGTATAGTTAATAAACAGCCAACAAACCAGCAGCCTTTCATTTAATTGTGAACTGTGTTCAACATGTTACTTTCTACAAAATGTAATTATTTAAGACTGTCCAAAACTGATGATGCCCGCTCTCAGAAAAGTGTACCGTGTGAAATTTCCCTCAATATCTATAATATAACATAATAGATGCCGGTTGTGCTAAGCTTCATCTTAAGCCAATCATAAAAAGATCCCTACATTTAACTACAGGTTTCACAGCAATAGCTTTGATTATAGGTCACAGTTCCATGAATCAAATCTTTCATATGGAGAAATCTTTAAGCCCTGCACATCATCAATATAATAACCCCAAATCATATCCTTAGTACAAATCTGTCATGGTAATGAGCGCTCTCTCTCGTGTCAGCTCTGAACTGAGCATTGAACATGAATAACAGCAGCAGTGATGATGTGGCTCGATATGGTCGTCAAATTGACCTCCGGAGGCGACAGTTAGTGAAACACGGCAGAACGGAATAGTACACCGAAATTCTCCAACTAGCACAACTTACTTGTATGCTGAAGTCCAGGTTAACACTTTACAGACAATATATTTAGTATATTTTTAAAAGCTGATTCCAAACTAAATTCTATTCATTTTTGCCAGGGAATATTAATATGTATACGTTTTCACTCTACTTAATAATAGACAATTTCTTACTGAGCTAGACTGATGATTAAATGTAAATATGATAGGTTATGCATTAAAAATATGACAGTATAATTTGGACCGTTCTTCCATTTCCTTCATGTCAGTTAGTTGACACAGTGTCAAAGTAATCACACTGGTATTGCTAACAATATGCATAAATCTAATAGCTCAGGTTTCTCTTCATTCACACGTAAATCTTTTGCCTTTTACTAAAGATTTCCATGGAGAGAACCTCTGATGAGATCACTTTTTTGCAGGCTGTGTTGTTGCAAAGCTCTATGTGTTTGGGGTATTGCTAGTCAATGGTTAAATCACTAGGCTCCTGCTCAGAAGGTCAGGGGTTCAAGTCCCAGCACTGTCAAACTGCCCTTAACCCTCTCTGCTCCAGTGGCGCTGTATCACAGCTCACCCTGTGCTCTGACCCCAACCTTCATACAAGCTGAGATATATGAGAAAAGAATTTCACTGTGCTACAATTTATATGTGACAAATAAAGGCTTTTTCTTCTTCTTAATAATTACAGTACAATTCTTTGTAGGATATTTCTGCCAAAGCTACCCATCATGAAATGCAGACATTACAGATTTACAAACATCAATATGATAAACCTGTATTCTGTCAGGTATTTACTTTATCTCTCGCTCACACACACACACACACACACACACACACACTTTGTAAGGGTACTTATTGCGTTAGATGGCCCATCCATGGAGGGGCTTGTGAAAGGTCAAATTAAGCCTGTGCTGACAGCGACGTCAATCAGGCGCTGCAGACAGAGGCTGTTATCAGAGCAATATCTGTCTCTTTGAGGGGAAAAGAGGCCACTTCTGCTGCACTTAAAAGTTCAAAGCCATTGTTTCGGAGTGATGGGGGGTGGCAGCGGGCGTCTGGCTTTCCTTTCAACCATGCTACTGCTGCGTGTACAGAATTTCTCTCTTTTCCATTTTGCCCTGCGAATTCTCTTTCGCTCTTTATTGCGCTATGTAGCACTCGCTAAGAGACGTGATTTCCCTGACAAAAACATCCCTCACTCAGCCTGCCTGTGCAGAACCGTCCCCATCCTGACATTCCTGCACAAGCCTTGAAAGGACACTGCTTAGATTCCAGCATGAAATATGACTGTGTGTGTTTACTGTTGATAATGGCCACCTTAGGGTCTTGCAATGATGATACAATTCTTGCCATCACCTTATACGCTGCAGGGATCCAGCCTCCACCCGCTACCCCATCAAGAAAAAAAACTGCATCCTCATAATAAATAAGCTGTTCAATTTAAGTTCAGGTGATAGCTTTGACAGCTGTCTCCAGCACTGGCAATTCAGTCAAAAGTTAGTTTTAATTCTCTTCTCTTTAATCATTGTGCCATATTTTATCATTTCCCTTCAAATCGATCAATCAAGGAGGGTGAAATATCACAGCTAATTAGCACAAATCTCCATTTTCAAACCTACCCTTAAATGTCTTATTCTGGCTGCTGCTATTGTCTCAGCCCAGTTGGTATGCATAATTGAAATACCCATTTGAATCTTTTAAAACATAAATGTATGCCTGCAAAGAGAAGAGAGGTGACCTGAAGTCCATTTAAACTGAATACAAAAAAAAGGAAAGTTCACCACTTTGAATATAATACTAGGGGAAAAACATTTCAGGAAATTAAATTAGACCAGAGTCACAAAAGCACAAAGTGAATGCCGAAGCCGTATTCGGCACTGTAATAATCGTGATTACACAGATTTGTAGACTGAGTGTAGATCATAGGGCATAGATGGTAGTGCTCAAGTCTTATGAAATGTTCTACAATGTGAAAGCTGGCCAAGAATACTTAAGGTCAAATATGGCATAAACCCACACAGAACCCACTGAAAAGATCATTTAAAGTAACCACAGAAAAGCAGCAACCAGAAGCTTTAGGATGTAAAACTAAAAAGGTTAATCAACAAATTCAACCATACATCTAATTGAAGCTGCAGTAAATACTTTAGTTTACACATATACTCAGACACTCACATATACTCAGACACTCACATATACTCAGACACTCACATATACTCAAGACACTCACATATACTCAGACACTCACATATACTCAGACACTCACATATACTCAGACACTCACATATACTCAGACACTCACATATACTCAGACACTCACATATACTCAGACACTCACATATACTCAGACACTCACATATACTCAGACACTCACATATACTCAGACACTCACATATACTCAGACACTCACATATACACAGACACTCACATATACACAGACACTCACATATACACAGACACTCACATATGCTCAGACACTCACATATGCTCAGACACTCACATATACTCAAGACACTCACATATACTCAAGACACTCACATATACTCAGACACTCACATATACTCAGACACTCACATATACTCAGACACTCACATATACTCAGACACTCACATATACTCAAGACACTCACATATACTCAAGACACTCACATATACACAGACACTCACATATACACAGACACTCACATATACTCAGACACTCACATATACTCAGACACTCACATATACTCAGACACTCACATATACTCAGACACTCACATATACTCAGACACTCACATATACTCAGACACTCACATATACTCAGACACTCACATATACACAGACACTCACATATACACAGACACTCACATATACTCAGACACTCACATATACTCAGACACTCACATATACTCAGACACTCACATATACTCAGACACTCACATATACTCAGACACTCACATATACACAGACACTCACATATACACAGACACTCACATATACACAGACACTCACATATACTCAGACACTCACATATGCTCAGACACTCACATATACTCAAGACACTCACATATACTCAGACACTCACATATACTCAAGACACTCACATATACTCAGACACTCACATATACTCAGACACTCACATATACTCAGACACTCACATATACTCAGACACTCACATATACTCAAGACACTCACATATACTCAAGACACTCACATATACTCAGACAGACACTTACAAACACACACACAGACACATTCACAAACAGAAACTCACACAGACACACACATACTCTCATACACAGACACATACACACACTCTCACTCAGACACTCACTCACAAACACAGACACACACTCACTCACTCACACACAGACACACTCACAAACACATACTCATACACAGACAGACAGACACACACACACACAGACACGCTCACAGACACGCTCACTGACAGACACACTCACTCACAGACACACTCTCTCACAGACACACACAACACACTCGCACAAACACACTCCCTAGTCCACCACACAAGCACCACACCACACTACAAATCCCAGGTCAGACAGTTCACCATACAAAAGTGTTTTAAAGATCATACTGTATATCTTAGTTTTTATAATGCAGATCCTCTTCCAAAAAAGTCACCTAAAGAAAGGCCACAGTTTTACTTTGATCAGGAAAACCTACATGAATAATATGCTAATTTAATCTCTTACACAGGGTTACCAGCAAAAGGTGGTTCAGTGTGTAATATTAGGAGACATTTGCATATTAAGATGTAACTGGTAAGTGCTTTGAATAATAAAATGTGAGAGCAGCAGTTGTTCAGTTGTGTTCAGTTTGAATTTTTCACTCATCTTTGACAGCCATGTTTTTCTAAATAAAAGCGACAAAACCACTTTGCCACACCAATCTGTACGCACAAATTAATGTTCTAGCAAAGATTAAATCAGAAAAATGTTTTGTACGTTTAGGGTGACATGACTAAAATGGCTAGAAATGAGATTTGAAGCCGACGAGAACATGATAAGGAATAGATATATCTAATTCTTGCCCACAGTATGACTAAATGAATCTCATTAGGTCGATATGGGTCGGAAAGAGCTATTGCCTTCCATATAGAAACTCGCTAATGAGGCCATCAATTGAATCCAACAAGTTCAAATAATCAGGCAAATCCATTTTTATGCATTTGCTCGCATTAATGATGGTTTCAAATTCTATGTGATATTGCTCGCATTCACATTAGTCTTGCTCGGTACAGATTAGGAGTAAGCCAATTGAAGCCCATTTAGGAAGCACTGCAATGATGCAACTAATGAACAGATATAAAGTTTAGAGCCACTGCAAGCAGACTAATACATCATGCTATAAATGAGACTGTACCTCGTTCAATTCCGAAGCGCGGCCCCTTCCCACACACACACAATCAGTTTGAAAACTGAGACCTGTTTGACTTCATTACACATACAGTATATTCTATTCTGCGCTATTAAACTCTTCCATTATACATTCATGTCTACAGCACCACCCATATTAAACTGTTTATATGCTGTTTTGCACCATGTTCTTGCTCTTTGCACATGCTTTCTTGCACATTTCAGTCAATTGCTGTTTCGCACAATTCAGTACAATACCTCATATAACCACTGCTACTATATTAAGTGTTTATTCCAGTATTTCTGCACATGTACTACAGAATATACAGTATGTACTCTGGTCCATGCTGCTTTTGTGTATTGTCTTTTTGTCTTGTCCTGCACTGTTTGCACCAGGTTGCACAGATGCACTTTATGTGGCTTAGACTAACTTACTTAAGTTCTTATAGCTCTGTCTTTGCTTTTATGTGGCTCCCTGGTCCTGGAGAAACGTTGTCTCATTTCATTATGTACTGCGTCAGCTATATATGGTTTAAATGGCAATAAAAGCTTCTTGACTTGACTTGAAACACTACACAGGGCTCTATTATAGAGCTACCACTGAAAAAAAGAAATCCCCCTGAATTCAGACTGTATGTACCTGTCTTGTAGTGTTATGGAGACAAATACATATATACATGGAAAAAAATACCAAGAAGGATTTGGACTTACTAATTTTTCATTCTCATTTTAAAATGATTAATGATTCAACCTGTACTAGTCTTGTGCTGTCAATTATATGCTCAAGAACATATACATTGTGCCTTGCACTATAGCATTTGCTTGTTAGCAGCCATCATGCTTTCTTTAGTTATGCATCTTCCCCATATGAGGCAGAACTTGTTGGAGGCTTATTCATATCCAAGATGGATGACTGTATGAACGGTTGTCATTTATGTGACAGGCGCTATTCAGAGGAGTGTTTTACCGACGTAGAGCTGTTCACTGCCATGATACTAGCACAGACTGATCGTGAATGTGATTCTGTCTTTATCCACCAGGAGGGCTTCTCCATCAGTAAGAGTAAGAAATATAATTTTACTGAGGAGCTTAATATTTAGAATGAATTGTGTGTCCTTGTTAAAGTCGTCAGGCATGGGTGAAGGCTGTGGTGACAAATCCTCCACGGTAGAAAAAAAACGTCTCTTTAAACTCATCAACGTTTCTCATAGTTAGCTATTTTCTATTACTAGGCTACTGTCAAGATTCGGTGCATATCTCCATATTGGTATTGGCAGGCATGGACTTCAAAGCATTGTAGGTCTGACTTCCTGTGTGAAAACCATATACGTAAACATACGAAATCAAATCATGGCTCTCGAGATACATCACAGAGACTTTACTGTACAGGTGGATCCAAAATTCCATTAACAATAACATAAAAGTGCAATCCTCTCATTTCTGTATCTGGAGAGGAGCCTCTCTCACAATCCTACAGTTTTACTGCTTACTGATGGCCAACTTCATCCCACTCTCATGCATTTATTAATCTGATGTCTACAGACCAACACACACACACACAGAGACACACACACACTTCATCCTGCTACCATGCTCACCTCTCCAAATGCTTCATTTCACCTTGCCTTTTTAATAGTCTCTAAAGTTCCTCACCCAGACACACACATGCTATTTCTCATTTCTTTAGTACTCTTATTCCATTTGTTTTCTTACTGGGATGTCACCCTCTTTCTGTGTCTTCTGGCTGATTCATTTTTCCTGACCATTACAAAAATATGTATCTATTTGGCGGCTTAGTGCTTAGATGAAGCCAATAGTCTTGCTGGCATAAACAGTAAAGGGATAAGCGGAAAAACAAAACAAAAAAATAATAATAAAGTTATAAACCACTAAGACACACACACACACACACACACAAGCTGGATTTCCTGAGGCTTTTAAAGTGCTGCAGTGTTTTTCATTTGCATGGCTAAAGGAGTAAAAGAATGTGCCTCAGCTTTATACAACCACAGATAAGAATACAATACAAAACAGAGACGTTACTTTATGACCTTTATAAGTTCCAACCACTGATAGATTTTACTGTTCATACCTACAGCAAAGATGCTAAACTGGCAGATACAAGCTAGCATTAAAAGTCACCATAAATGACCTGCATATTAATTATTACAGTTAATTTTGTAAATTTTCTTCCATTTCTTTTCCATCATGTCAGTCTCTTTTCCTGAGGTTAACGCTTACGTTACGCTGAATGCTGTTCGACTGCCTGCTGACAGTACAGTGCTTACAGCCGTACCTGAAGTGACTGATGCAGCAGTGCTTTAGCTTATGACGCTCCAGCTTTCCTGTTAATTCTGTGGTTAATGTCAACTATAGGGAAAAGGTAACCCAAACTAACCGAAACGTTAGTAAGCAAAAGAAAAGATCCCCAGGCTCTTAGTTTTTCGATGCAAAATGAAAAAAACATTTTTGGACTTAGTGAGAACATTTTATTCTTCTCAAAGGTGTTGAAAACGCACACACGTGCACGCACATACAATTTTTGTTCTATATTCTCACTTGTGGATGAGTTTAGCTAATATGCACAGTTTTGAAGATGCTGGTGACAGCTTCCATCCATCACAGACTACGTCTGTTTAGTGGTTCCATATGTTGCAGGCTGACCAGGTGATGGAGCAACATCTGTGTCATCTGTCTCTCTTTTGGCTCAGTGCTGCACAGCCACTGACCTCCACACAGAAGCAGGTCACTCTAAATCTGTGCATACTGTACAGCTAAAGACCTGAAACACCACACAGTTTTCCTGCCCTGCTGCAGACATGAATACGGTCTCTGATCCAACTTCTAATAAGTTATATTTTTTGAGTTTTTAACTCAAAACCCTGGACATCTGTCATTATTTGTCATCACTGCAAGCTGTAGCTTTGAAATACTAATTGACCAGAATACATGCACTCAAATTTTCCAAGTGACAGTCCAATAGAAAAGTGACAGTCCAATAGAATATAGCTTTGCAAACCCTTGAGCTTATCCTCTGCACCCTCACCTTACTGGTCTCAGAATCTGCTGGTGATTTGCTCGTAAACCAGTTTAGCGGGTCTTGAATTTAATGGATGAAGAATGTCACCCTTGGTACAAAAGACCAATAGACCAATATCTAAAGTTGTCGTGTTGGCTGTACATATGCAGTATGGCTATCAGAAAATCTATACCCACTCATCAAAACCAGCTGCTCAGGATGTATATACTTCAAATCAGTGGTAGAGTTGCTCAACCATGTGACACTATGGGCAGCTCAGGGAGCTACGGATGCTGTCAGAACAATTGGGAATCTTCACTTTGATAAGCAGGTTAATACCAAAGAGCAAAAAATGCTGCCTCATCAGTCTTTAAGCAGAATTATAGTGATTTCTTTATCTTTTACCTCCAGATGCTCTTACATTTAATAAAGCCAGGGCTTACATCCAGAGCTGCAAGCCTTTAGAAACATGTTAATGCTAATCACTCAGCAACTGATACAGCAAAGTAGTGAGGCTAGAAAAGAGGATAAGGTGTACAACTTGGACACAACACCCTTAGCCTTGCACACTGGTGCACATCCTTTCACTTTATCGCGGGCATGAGCCCATCATTTAATCTTCCACCATTGTACAATGTCCTAGGCAGTGTATGTATTAGTATTTTTTACCCAGCATCTTTTAGAAGAAAGCAGAAAGCTAGAAACAAAGGTTTATTGCTAGATACATGACCCATGCACTGAAAAGGTTCTCCTAATTACTCCAGTGATATTTAGAAAATATAAACAAGAACAGTTTTTCATCCCTATGAAAATGGACGGGTTGCAGATGTACGTGACTACACGGATAATAACTAAATGAAATATTTAACTGTAATTTTAAATGTAAAATCTGGTGGGAGAAAACATGTAAATCACAACGTGGTCACCTTTAGTGTCTGTGCATTCTGTAGGTTTCTGTATGACTTTAAACGTTCTAAATCCTTATATATTCTCGTCTCAGTGCAAGTGGTTTCTCAGCTTAAGCTAGACACGAAAAGTCCTGCTCTTCCAGTCCTGCTCTTTCCTCCTCTCGCACTCAACATATGAAAAGTGTCAGCTTTGAAAAGTCTGTGTTCACCGCTGGTCTCTTGAGCAGAGCTGCTTCGTCAGAGACAGCAGATGTTTGTGCAATTTGTACAGGTGAAAATAAAGTCTCTGAAATTGTAGGAGAGAACAGCGGGTATCTAATCTCACAAAGAGATTTTCTCAGTGGAAAGATTTCCATGTTTGAAAGTGACTGTGATGGAGAGATGAAACGACATGATGATCTTTCTTACAGTGAAAAATGTGTTCTCAGTTTACATGACGGTGAGAAAGTGTCTGAAGCCACAGCCTGTCATCCTGTGTGCTCTAATGAAACATCTACTGAAACAAAGAGTGCTTGAAGGCCATTAGTGCCTAAAAATCAGAGGTTAAAATCCCAAAAGGCTAGCTTTAAAAAGAAAATAGCATTTTTCCGGTTTTAACGGATATAATTTTATAGGCCTTAAGAGTCCGTTCATGCAGGCTGGAAGCTTCTGAAACCCAAAAGAGCACCAGAGATGTATGAAAGTGGAGGTGAAGTTTGTTTAAAACAGAGCTGTGCTTAAGAGCGTTCGGTGAACTGCGTGTTGTTCACTTCAATTTTGTTCCTGCTCTGCCCTTCACCAGCCCATAATGCACACTGTGCGCCAATGCACTTTATACTAATGGATCGAGGAGAGGCACTTCTCTGGCTGCTTGACATGGGAATCAAGCATCTGTGCTGTACAGCAGGTTAGTCTGCCCTCAGATGAGTGTAAGAGTGTGTTAGTACCAAAAAAAAAAAAAAAGTGTGTGTGTGCGCGAGTGTGTATGGCAGCAGGAGAAAATTATCAATAAAAGAGTATGTGTAGGGCTACTGTGTGTATATACTATGTATATATATATACAGTATATAAAACCAGATGGCACTGTATCATTTGAGAACAACAGAAGCATAAGGTTTATACAAACATATTTGTACACACACAAAGACACACACAAACACTTACCTCTATTCCTCCTTGTAGCAGCTCCACCTGATCACATTCCGCCTCCAGTGCCATGGCAACGGAAGCAAAGGGACGACTTGCCATTTGTTGCCTTTCCCTCATCAATTGCTGGAAGTGTTAGGTAGAGTGAAGTAGAGAGATGGGGAGATGGGCAGAGAAAAGAGAGACTACGATTAATGATGTACCCACAGAAGTAAGAATTTCTGAAATTGCTTTTAGGCATCTTGTATCATTCTCTAAAACAGATCTAAAGGCTAAAATGATTTCGGACATTTGACCTGGCTGTGATCTTGACCTTGTCTGGATCAATTCCAAAACTGAATCAGTTCATGTGCTGCTTACAGTAATGATTCCAGAGAAATACGACAAACATTCAACCCCTCGATCGTGAGATATCGCACTTATGGGAATCTCGGGTAGGCAGACAGACATTGTGATGAACTGAAATTTAAGAAGCTATATTTTTAATGATTTAATTTTAAATCTTGGCTTACTGCAAACATCCCACTGAGTATGAAGGCTGATTAGCCTCTGCTGCAGTTTTAAAAAAAAAAAAAAAAAAAAAAAAAAAAAAGGGAGTACCGATGACAAAAAACTTGTTAGCAGTGTGTGATCCTCACACAGGGAATACCAGGCTTTGATCAAGGAGCTGGAAAGTTATAGGCTGTAGTGAAATGGAGAAAAGCCAATCCATTCAGTTTATAATCAGTTACCAGCTGTCACAATGTCCGCAGTGTTCCTGTGCCTCGATCAGAGCGGAATCTTTAAATGGAAATTTCTCCCTTTTCACTTCTGGATGTAAGCAGACTTTAAAAATGCGAGTACTTTTAACACTTGTAGTTTAGCTTTTTTCAGGTTCAGGTTTATATAGTAGAAATTGTACAAATTTCACAGTGTGAAAGATTTTCCACACACACACACACACACACACACGCACACGCACACACACACACACACACTAGGCAGCACACTGAGCTGGATGGATGGATGTCACAAGATTGAAAAATAAGAGAGACAGTGAGACAGGGGACAGAAAGACAAACACAGGACAACAGCTCAGAAAGTAGCATGTGATTGTTTACTGTTCTAAATTATAATAATATAAAATAAATTGTAATTGAAGAAGACGACGACGACGACGAAGAACTGTTGGTTCGACCGTCTGCAGGAGACAGGAAATTTCACTTGCCATAACACTCATGACGAGTAATCAGAATCAGACTGTTGCCATGGCCATCTGTATTTCTATGCTGACGTCTAATTGATGTGTCCTGGTGAGTTTCTCCATGTGATTCACTCACTAATGTCACACAGGCACAGGACTTAATATGAAATTCAATACTGTGAGGAAACATGTAGCTTTTGCCAATATATATATAAAGAATTATAAAATAGCACCAAAGCAATCCATGCGATTTTAAAAGCCATGTATAAGCCATGTCAGTGCTACAGACTAACAGCACTAACCATCTCTAATGTGCAAATCACAAAAATCTCATTTCACTGTACTGATAGAAGGAAAAATAGGAAATGGGAGAGAAGAGGGAGAGGAAGGAGGAGAGGAGAGGGAAAGGAAAAGAAAAGCTGTTTACTCACAACTCAACATGAATGTCCAAAAGGCAGTCAATAAACAGTTATGTTTTGGTTTTTTTTTTTGTTTTTTTAAAAAGGCAATTTTGCAGAAACTATTGGGTAAATTCAGCAAAGGGTAATTGTAAAGCTCTAAAAGGTGTAAACTTTCTGAGCTGAAACTACTTTACTGACGTTTGATCGCGTAATGTGTGACTGCTGGAATTTGGATAAATCTACAGTGCTGTGCACTTTGTCTTAGTAAGTGGAAATTCTGTATGTAGTCAATACATAAGAAAGAGAAGTAATTGATTATTCTAATTAATTATTAAATATATTATTTGTCTTTGTGATCAAAACAGCATAAATTCACCCAGGTACATGGTCTCACACTTTTGTAAGAAAATTGGTTGGTAGCTTGTACCAGGTTTAGCACTTACTGCTGTTCTTTTGCCTCTACATTTAAAATCCCATTTTATTTATTTATCTCTTTATATCTTTTTAAAGAGAAACATAGTTTAGTCTTCATATAGTGCGTCTCTGCAACAATTTTTTTGGAAAGCATTTCTGTTTTATTTTCAGTAATGCATGTAAAATAATCATTAATGACTGTTAGTATGAAAATTCTGTAAATAAAACAGCCTCCTGTTCCTGTTTGTCTCTTACATAATGTGACACAGAGGCTTAGTGGTCAGCACAGTTTACTCACACCTCCAGAGTTTGGGCTTTGGTTTCTTCTGGATACTTCAGTTTCCTCACCCAGTAAAAAGACATGCAATGGCAACCAATTATCAAAAGAATATTTTAGATTGTGATTGGTCCCTTACATGCAGCAGGAGTCCCCAGTATAATCTCCAGGTGCCCTTCAAACCTGTATAGGATAAGAGCTACGATGGATGGATGGATGGATGGATGGATGGATGGATGGATGGATGGATGGGGCAAAAATCTTGGAATCTCTATATTACGCTTACAAGTTAAAAGTCATCAGGTCCCCTGTTATTTGCACATTTACTACAGAAGTGATGAATTGCAATTCATTAAAAAAGCTGAAGAGTTTTCCTTTAAGATGCACTGCAGCTCTTTCCAGCTGAGAAGACATTAATAATCAAGCTAAATCTGAGCAAAAAGTGAGCAATTAAACTGCAGGTAGGAGGTGATGTCCTTCACTTGCACATTTTTTCAAAATACACAGCTTTAAGTAAAAACTTCTCTCTCTCAGTCTCTCTGTGTCTCTATCTGCGTGTGTCTCGATCTCCTTTAACTGCAAATCTCTAAATAATAAACATAAAACATTTACACGTAGGCACAGCGTGCACATAAACAATAAATGCTAAGACATATAGGAAATATAAGAAGATTTTTTCTCTGATTAATTTTTTTATTAATCAGAGATTTTTTTTTTTGGAAGCGCATGTTTCTCTTTCTTTATGACTGACTTGTAGGTGATGCTTCCATCATCTGGTTAATCGATAGTGTAGAACAGCAAAGTACGGCATCATTGTTGCTCAGAGCCGATCGATATCTTAACACAGGCCGTATTTGGGTGCCAAGGACGAGGCTGATTGCTATTGGATTTGTGATGAAGAGGGGTGTGCCGCAGTAAGCACTAATTGTTTCACAGATTAGCGTGCAAAGCCATCTGTGCTGCAGTCACTCCTCTGCTTTCATATCAATCCCTCCATGCTGTAAACACACGCACAGATGCGCATGCACAGCCAAAACACACGCACGCACGCACGCACACAACTGGCCTTATAAATGCACACAGGCAGTGGAGAAAACGAATGAAGCCCACAGATCGCTTTATCACTGTGCACAAAAAAGCAATCATGTCCATTCAGCCTACATGGAGTTCTGCAGACAAAAGGGACGTCACTAACAAAAGCTTTTACTGGCTGCTTAATACGAAATTAAATACTAGCTGTTGGGGAGCATTTAGCTGGGAGGGAATGTGCTTTTTTCAGCATTTTCTATAAAGAAATAGCACAATAATACATTACAGCTCAATGGTGTGCACAAAGCAGTTGACTGTAACAGCAATTTGCTTGGAGACTAATATGTTAAATGGCCTGGTCCTTGCTGTGAAGTACGGAGCATTGCAGGCAGAAATCAGTGCCAGCTCACAGTAAAGCCACTGCGATTTATCAGGCCTGCCTGAAGGTATCAATAGCTGAGGCATTAGCATTCAGCAGTATCAATCATACAAACACACATTTTAAGCTGATAGCAATCACGCTACGATCTACAAAGCCTGCTACACTTAACATGCAGCACGACTCCTTCAGAAAAGGGGCCACGAAATCACGCCATCAGCTGCATTAAAGCAATATGGCAGGCAATTAAACTGGAAGACAGAAGGTTATGTCGCTGATTCCTCGACTGAGAGTGCCCTTTGTGTTATATTACATTTACAAATGTACAAAACGTAAAAATAATTGTCAACCTAAATCACAGTAAAGTGTCCTTCACAACAAGCTGGGAGCATTTCTCTCACATTTCTCTGTACTTTATCAGTACTTCCAAAACTATTTGTTTTTAATTAAAGTGCGAATTCACTCAGCTCATACTTAACACACGTTTTCCATGAGTCACATTTTACATGAGTCACCATTATAGATTATAAAAGATACATTTAACATTTGAGACCCACAATGTTTAAAGTATGAAATCTTTGGAATATTCCATATAGGAGGCATACAATAGGATGTGGCAACATGACACATTTAACAGGAAGTCGGTTTATTTTAAAGAACCATGTCAAGAAGAGGAAGAGGAAGAAGATGAAGAAATCGACAGCTACAAAAACAAAGAACAAAATATGAACAAGAAGATGATGAAGAAGAAGATGAAAAGAATGGAAGAAAAACAAATGAAGTAAAATCATGAGAATGGCATAAAAATCCTCATATAATTGGCTTATTGTCCATATTTTGTGTGTTTGCTCATTCTATGCTTAATAACACAAGCCTGTTTCTTATTTACAAACAAAATGAAGCCACTATCAGTAAAGATGATCAGTGCCTGTGATAGGCAAAGATGTTTTTGAACGGTCCTTAGTTTCAACCATACCATGGTGTCCCTGCAAAAATAGCTAGATTTGTAATCATTCAGCAATAAGAGTGAAGAGCTCTGGTGTGAGGTCAGTGTTTCTGTTTATCTTAAAGATGTTCAGTGGGGTTGAGGTCAGGCCTCTCGAGTTCGTTCATCCCAGCCTCACAAACCATGTGTTCATGGAGCTGGCTTTGTGCACAGGGGCATTGGGTCATGCTAGAACAGGTTTGGTCTATTGTTTTTTGGAAAAAATCTAAGAAATGTTAAAGCATACAAAAACGTTCTATACGATTGAGAGCGTCCAACTTTGAGGCAGCAGTTTAAGGAAGAATCACATATGGGTGTAATTTTCATAGTGTTTTCATCAGGATAATCTTGAATTTTGTATTCTATTAATCTTTATATTATTCTTTATATTAACCTTTTGTTGTATGTTTATGTTGTGTAAAGCTGCTTTGAGACAATGTCAATTGTAAAAAGCGCAATACAAATAAACTTGAACTGAATTGGAACTACAGCACATTCCATTTACATTTATGGCAGATGCCCTTATCAAGAACGACTTACATTTATCTTATTCACACAGCTGAGCAATTGAGGGTAATTGGCAGCTTTGTGGCCTGGTGATTCGAACTCACAACCTTCCAATTAGTAGTCCAACACCTTAACCACTGAGCTACCACTTTCCCATATACAATACAGTAATAATTAATAAAACAGACTTTCCTCAGAGGAAACACATTTCTGACATCCAGGTTTAGTAGCTGAAGTGTGTGTTCCATGCAAACAGCGAATACATAAACAAAACGTATAGCACTCCATAGCACCCCTGAGTGAGTAATACTAAGCAGGGTCTCTCTTCTTCATCAAGTACACATGCTCAGGCTGGAAAACTAGTTCATAAAATTTTGCTCTGATTTGGACAAACACATGTGAAAGTGTTACTTTTTTTTTTTTTTTTTTTTTTTAATTACAAGGGCTAAATGCCACCACCATCAGTTAAATAAGCATGATTCCATCCACAGGTTATCATACCTACCCACTAATGACTACTGAATCATTTCTGAAACTGCTTTCTCACACAAAGCAGTCTCAGGACCTTCAACTCAAATGAGCTCTGTCTGCTCCACAGTAATTAATTGTTCCTTATCTTTTCTATTAAACACCACTGAAGCACTGCTTGGGCCAATCGTACTGAAAGAAAGCACTCATAATGGAATTATCAAAGCCATACACACAGCTTCTTCTATGAGTATGATCAGTTCACTGTAGCGCAGAGTGAGACAGGCCTCAGTCAGTAATATGTGAGTGAGAAGAGGACCAGAGGCTCTGAGAAGGGTTTATCAATCACAGAGTTGGTCATAATTGACCAAAAACACAGTCTGAACAACGATCCAGCAGCTGTAATGAACAGTTTGCCAGTTTCACCACTGAGATCGTGACAGAGAGGGAAAAAGGAAGAAAATTCAGATAAAATGTGGAAATGGATAGGGGTACGCCTGGACAGCAGGAATACTTCCACCAATGAGCTGTTCAATGCTCAAACATGCATGATATTTGATCCAACCTAGGGCCTGATAAGGGCACAAACTTCCTCCCTGTTGTGTTCAGCGATCGATAAAACACCAGCTTAATTCAGCTTTGTGCTAATATAGTCTCCTTAATAAAAGGGAGCTAAAGCTGGAATTGAAGAGAGAGAGAGAGAGAGAGAGAGAGAAAGAGAGAGAGAGAGAGAGAGAGAGAGAGAGAGAGACAGACACAGACATACAGACAGACAGAGACAAACAGAGACAGAGAGAGTGAGAGAGACAGACAGAGACAAACAGAGACAGAGAGAGTGAGAGAGACAGACAAACAGACAGCAAGAGAGAGAGAGAGAGACAGACAAACAGACAGCCATAGAGAGAGAGAGACAGACAAACAGACAGCAATAGAGAGAAAGGGACAGATAAACAGACAGCAATAGAGAGAGAGAGACAGACAGACAAACAGACAGTGAGAGAGACAGACAGACAGACAAACAGAGACAGTGAGAGAGACAGACAGACAGCGACAGAGACAGTGTGAGAGAGAGAGAGAGAGAGAGAGAGAGAGAGAGAGACAGAAAGAGAGAGAGACAGATAAACAGACAGCAATAGAGAGAGAGAGACAGACAGACAGACAAACAGAGACAGTGAGAGAGACAGACAGACAGACAGACAAACAGAGACAGTGAGAGAGACAGACAGACAGAGACAGTGAGAGAGACAGACAGACAGACAGACAGAGACAGTGAGAGAGACAGACAGACAGACAGAAAGAGAGAGAGAGAGAGAGAGAGAGAGAGAGAGAGAGAGAGAAAGAGAGAGAGAGAGAGAGCCCTGGGAGAGCAGTATGGCATGCACTCATTTGTGCTAATAGACACTCTCTCAGAAACAGCCTGCCTTTGTTGACAGCCAAAAAGCACCATCTGCAATTTATCCATCTCTCTACATCACCTGCTATTACTCATCAGGCCCACTGCCTTTAGCATTTCAACTCTCCATAACAATCCGTCAGACAAAGTTGGGCCGTCACTGATAAATCGGCGAATACATCCCTGACCCTTAAATCTCACAATACAAGTGTGTTGCTAAAATATGCAGAACACTCATGTCTAAACCTGAAGTAATGCCTATTGTTTTCATTTTTACCTTCTGCTTTTGCCTCAAACACACAGCACCGTGAAAGGTTATGATGGCAACTTAATCTTCATCACATACACCAAAAGGTAAACACTCAGATAAACAAAAACAGTGCAGTTCAGACCAGGGTAGAGGTCAGGTCACTTCAGAGCTGTTATTCATTTGCTGAATCACATTTAAAACCTTCCTCGAGGGGAACAGTGCGAAGACTTCACTGATGTGAAATTGAGATTGATCGTGCATCGATTGTTCTGTGGGCCTCATGTTAAGCCCACAAAATGGGCCCATGGAATTAGAAGTTTGCTGTCAGAGATTTGACAAGAACTATAAATCCGGGAGATTGCAAGGTGACAGATAGTAAAAGTTTATATAGACACTCTGCCCTTTCCAAAAGTGACAAGCAGCAAAGGTTTATCACAAGCCACCAAAATATGAACAGTAATGAAATGGTCTGATTAAAGCAAGCATGCTGCACTTTATTCCTCAGTGAACTGTGTTGGAATGAATGAATCTTCTTGTATAAAGATATAGGAGCAAAAATGATTGCTGTTAGCAAAAGTAATCAGCAAACAAAACAAGAATAATGTCAAATGTAAAGATAAAGCTTTTTAACAGCACATAATTGTGTCTGTGCTTTTCTGAAACTCAATAAACAGCTAAAAAAAAAAAAACAGAATGTTTGTTGCCACAGTCTA
This sequence comes from Tachysurus vachellii, assembly GCF_030014155.1. NCBI lineage: Eukaryota > Metazoa > Chordata > Actinopteri > Siluriformes > Bagridae > Tachysurus > Tachysurus vachellii. The sequence goes on along the minus strand of NC_083461.1, from coordinate 14,582,785 downwards.
CGAAGACCAAACAAAAAAAAAAAAATTGGCCACAAAATATAACAGATGCCTCATTTACAAATTATCGACTGCTGGTTCAAAGCAGTGAAATAGCAATCTCTGGCTGAGATACGCTTGCAGCTTGCTTTCATTAGCATCATAAACCTATTAAAAGACAACATGGCATTAACATTAGAACAGGCAAGTTCATTCATTCATTCATCTTCAGTATGGGCTTCACTGAGGTTAGGGTCATGGTGGACCTTGAGGTTTCTGAGAACACCTGGAAGGAGGTGGAAATACACCTTGGTCTTTAATGATCTTTACCAGAAAAATCAGCTTACTCTGTCCGACTAATGGATGGGAGGCAACCAAAGAACCCCAGAAAACCACCACCTCCTTCCAACAGACTCGGTACATCAAACTGGTGACCCTGGAGCTTCAGGTCAACATTGTAGGTACAACGCATGTTGCAAACTGTGAAATTGCACAGATGATGTTATTTACATCCGATCTCTAAGTACTGGCTTATTCATGAATTAGAAAGAGCAGAAATCCTGCAACATTACAGTGCTTCAGGGATTTAAGACAAGTTCTGGACACTTGCCTTATAAAGTTTGTCCAACAGCAGGGCCTAATGCAAAAGAAAGGCTTTGAACTAAGTTTTAAACTGTTAAGAGTAAAGCAGCCGAAGCGAGAACGAGTCCACAGAGAACTGATGCACATGGAAAGTCATTGGGACTCGATGAAACCTGAGTGTGAGTGAATTCGAGGATGGAACGAGGCTATATATATTTTTTAACAGGAACAAGATCCTTCAGGCGAAGTCTAACTAAAGTAATCCACTAGAAGCCTGTGTAACTGAAATAAACACACTACATATAATTTTTTTCCAAAGGAAGATCAAATGCCAATGTTCTAATTAGCTCTTCAGACAATGAATCGAGCAGATTGATTACAAAATGGGTTCGGGCGGTTATTCACAAAAAAAGAAGAAAGAAAACTGCTGACTGTCTGTATGGACAGGTCAATCTCATTGGTCCAGAACTGTATTTGATATTGATCCGGTAGTGTTACCACATCAGTGTGTATGCCCTGCATTGATCTGTTACCCCACACCCTGAACAACCCCTGCCATGCAGGAGCCTGCCTCAGTTTGTGTGGACTTTTTCATTAAGGAGCTGAGTGAGTCAAGTGCAAGAGCCTTGAAGCAAAGTTTTAAACCGCAGTTAGAGCATTTGTCATAAATGTTCCCTGGTGAGTGTGTGTGCTGAATGAATGGATGAAGTGACTCAGAACACTTGGACTCAGCCATATGTGCGACTCTCATTAGTGCAGGAACATTTTACTGCCTGATCAGACCAGTGAAGTTAAGGCTGCTGCAGAGCCACAGCTTTGCGCCGACAGCATCCGCTGTCTACATCTTCAACGTGTCCTCCTGGGAATCTCTGAAGATGAAATCTGACCAAGCAAGTTAAAATAACAGAGCGCCGTGATTAAGACACCGGAAAACATCACGGGCTTTGATTTACATTGAATGTCTCAAAAAGAAGTCCAAAGAGTTCTGTGCATGTCTGAATGTCTCCATGCACTTTCTGTCTCACACATACAGACATCTTACCACTACATTTGCACTTATACTCATCATACTTATTGTTGCCTGATGAAAACATCTCTCTTTTACTGATATGTACACTAAATACATTTGGGTCTTCATTTATTTTTTAACTATTCATAATTATTGTAGCAAAAGCAGAGTAAGAATTTCAGCATACAGAGTAACTGCATGTTTACTGTTCATGTGACTCTTGAATGCTAAACGTCTGATTTAGTGACGTCGTGATGTTTTCTCACACGTCCGCGTGGTCAAACGCAGCACAGCAGCACAGAACAACCACACTAATTTTCAACTGCAAGGGGAATGTGTGAGCTTTACTTAACACTGCGAGAGAACACTTTGGTTTTCTTGGCCTGAGGTTTTGCTGATGTCCTTGAGAGTCTCTAATAATGTATAGTCCTATCTTAAAGATAGGCTTTTGCCAAGAAACTTTATTCAACTGCTTCATTTTTCAGAAAAGCATGGCTCGGGGAAAAAAAGAAAAAAAAAAAAAAGGTAATGCATGCCCTTAATAGCTTTTTCTCCCAACTGTACTGGCACATTGTGTGTGGGGTTTTTTTAATTGATCCAGGACTAATGCATTCTTCCTGTAGATAACACCATGAAACTAAATGAAATGCACCTCAGTTGCATCAATACCAAACTAAGTAGATGTTACTGAGGTTTAGCTGATACTGAGCCGGAGAACCCGAATTCTAAGCATCACAACAACAGATTAAATCGCTTTTAAAAACGGGACTGAACGATGTGTTTACATAACTTATTTGGTGTGACATGGTCTTTCATATGAATCAATCACGGGGGTTGTAATACATGTGATGTAGCCGTGTTAACTAACTGATTTTGAAATGAAATGCATTTCTCAAGCTATTGCATTTCACTTAAATCACGTAGGACTGCAGTAAAGAAAAGCATGTTGGCTCCACTGTAGAAAAGTGTACTTTTTTTAACAGCTGTAATGAAAGTATGTTTACTGTCTACGTTGCTTTTATACAGTTCACCGTTTCAGATTTAAACGCTGTAATTTACGTCCTCCAGGAAATGTCACATAAAAAAAAAAAATTTATATAAAAAGAGACCATGCAAAATGTGTGTTTTCCAGCAGAAAAGCAATTGCAGCCAGAGACATTAATCAGAAACATTCTTAGATGATTACTTTTTACCAGTCAATAGTCTGCACTATTTTTAGCTCCACACGTATAAATCTCTGCCATGGCTGAGTAGAGCCATGTTGTGACATCCGGTGGACGAGAACTATAACAATATCTCTCAGACACAGTGCTGTGAATCTGACTGAGCTGTACTACTATAAATATATAAATACTATACTTAAATATGTACGATAATCGATGCATTTACGCAGTGCGCACCTACTCACTGATGGTGTGAATGAGCCTTTACTGAATCGTCCATGTGCTTAAAACATCCCTCACGAGGAAGTGTTTGCCATACATATATCATGTAGTGAAATGTCAGCAGCCCTTCTGGCTGTTCCACAGTCACTCCTCCTGTTCCGAGGTGACATTTAGCGCAGACGTCTCTCAACTCGCTTGAAACGACCACGCTACCATCTGTGCTCAGCGACGTCCAAACAACCGGCAGCACCCGAGCAGAGCTGCAGTCTCACCTCTGGAAGGTCATGTTTACAACAATGCACACTTAAACACTAGCTATTCAGCCTGAGCGATGTTGAGTTTTGTACTTCGGTTAACAGAAAATTCAACGTGCAGTATTAAGAATGCAAAGTTTTACAGAATGCCAAATAGTATGTCAATACTCAGTGTAGTCACAATGGCCAATAACTACTGACATACATTCTCCCAAAATCCCGTTTATATCATTTTGGTGTCACTACAAAAACTAAAAAAAACCAAATCAATCACTAAATGGTTTTATATCAGCTTTTACTGTACCTTTGTATCTGTTTCGTATCTCACAGTAATAATACTCTTTAACTAATGTAGGCTACAAATACATTATGGGACTCTGCCATAGGCCCTTACATTACATATATACCTTACATTATCTTTATCCTTTTCATAAGGGACCCAGAGATCTTAAATGCCCTGAAACCAAAATCTGCACATAAATCTACTGATTCAAACTTAGTGTGAACTGATAATGAAAGAGAACACTGGATTTAGCAGCTGCGCAATCTTCACCAGCTCAACATTTCACTCCGGAGCTCTAGCCTTTGACGTGCACTACTATGCTGAGCAGCAAGTGCATCCCATCACAAACAGCATCATCTCCTGACACCTAAATACACAGTCGGTGTGTCTGGTTTCAAAACATCTGGAGCGCAATCTCTGAAACAGCATATATTCACACTCGTCCTGTATGTTGCTGAAAACGTCGCTATCTCCTGTCACTTCAGAGATAGACCCAAGGCACAAGCATTTTAAATTTGCCAAAGAGGAAGAGAGAAATAAATACAGCTCTGTCAGTCTGTCCCAGAAAGAATAGATGCTGCCTAAGTGCTGCCAAAAACTGCAACTCTGACCAAAGACTCGCTCAGACCAGTGCCAGTTTATACTGCACTGATGTTTACTCACAACACGTCAGCTTAGAGCTTCTTCACTAAGCCTGGCATCATGACAGAACAAGATCCTTCCCTGTAGCAAAAGAAAATGAGAAATCTGAATGTCTCACTGACGCTCGCTGATATGTGTCTGTTCCTGTGACCCTTATAAAAGCTTAGAAAGTTTTTCTTCTTCTCAGAAATATAGTTCTAGTCTACAGTGAGCTGAACTTGAAAAATAGCTGGGATGTGATCCATTCACAAAGAATGGGATGGTGGTAGCTCAGTGGTAAAAACAGTCCCTCCAGAATTTGGCAATTTTTTTTTTAATCACAAAATTAATATAATTTTTTTCACAATTACTGAAGCAAAAAAAAAAAAAAAAAAAAAAAAAAAGGGCTCAAAAAGCTGCAGCAAAAAAAAAACAATCACCATGAAATCCTGGAGGGACTGTAAAAACATCACAATTCTGTGCAGAAGGTCATGAGCTCAAATCATCAAACTGACACTACTGGACCACTGAGCAAGGTCTTTAACCCTCAACTCCTCATCTGTATAAAGAAGTTCAATGTAAGGGACGTTAACAGCCAAAAATCTAAAATTTGCAAAGCAAAGCAAAACAAAACAAAAAACACTGAACGACTTATTTTGGTGGGTTTGTTGTTCAATAAATGCTGGAGCTCAGTAATTTCATGCTTACAGGAGATATATGACTCATTTTCCTGTTCATTTTGTTATGTTTTTTGACTGTTAGTCATTTCAGTGTTTAAAAAAAAAAAAAATAAATAAATAAATAAATAAAACTTTCCCAAAGTGTCCCAAAAACAATTCTGCTCAAAAAATCTGCACTTTGAAGAGCAAATATAAAGCCGTCTAATGGCACATCATTTTGGTTGTCTTTCCTTTCCCATGAAATGTTGCTATAACAAACCACGCTATTAAAATGTCACTTTCTAAGAAGGTAAAATGAGAATTTGGCCAACAAAGACAACAGCTGCTTCATTTACAGAAGGTCGATGATTCAGAGCAGCAAAATAATGATTTGTCACAGACAGATAAGAGCAACTCAGTGAAAACTGATTACAATATTAGCATAAGAAAAAAGCAACAAAATGTTGATTCCCTGCCTGTTAAAGGAGGTAAACCAACAGAACCTTTACTGTGACAGCAGGACACAATGGAATGCTACTCGGATATACGGCCTTTTCATTTCGACAGACAGACTGTTCATCTCTCCACGCTGCAGATTCATTCTGACTGGGTTTTAGAGATAAAGCAAAAAGAAAAAGAACGACCTCGTCACCTCCGAGTGTGTCAGCTCAGTGTCACGCAAGGACATCAAACTCATCACAGAGGCTCCGTCACTGACCTCACAAGAACACCTGAGGTAATGAAGACATTACAGTCAGCGTGAAAAGGACAGGCCAATCCAAACTGCTACTAATAATAATACATTAACAAACTGCAACACTGTCAATCTGAATTTATTTTTTTTTTTTTTACATTAAAATTATTTTAGTTCTTACGTAATGTGATTGTAAAACTGGTGTTTTTTAAATAAAAAAATGAAAATGTAGATCTGTTCCTGGCGTTCTTGTCATCATCGTCGTCGTCGTGTAACCACAGCAGATCTTCTGCTCCTCATATATATGATTTTTGGCACAGGCTTTACACTGAATGACCTTCCTGATGCAACCCTCCCATTTTAAGATAAGATAAGATAAGATAAGATATACCTTTATACATCCCACAATGGGGCAATTTCACTGTTACAGCAGCCAAGAGTAATAAAATGCAAATATATACAAAGAATAGAGACATAATATAATATACAGTATATACAAAACAAAATGTATTAAAAAAAAAAAGATACCCAGGCTTTAGAGAGTTAAAGCGTTAACCCCTCAGTGGCAGGGTTAGTGTTCTGGCCAGGAATCAAACCCAGGCCACGGTGTGTGTGTGTGGGGGATCTGGACCTGGACCACCAGGGATATGAAAATGTAGATCTACAGCAAACAATGGTTCTTTTAAACAAAGCATATTTACATAAACTATATATTGCACTTGCACTCTTCTTGACAGATGAAATGGGCACAATGTTTTTCACACTATGAAACATCAATAACGTCTTTGCCCCGTTGTTCTCCTGTTCATCCAGTACAGCGCTAGAAAATGTTTTAGCTAATGCTGGGCTTGACTCGGGGTGTCAAATTGTAATTCCCAACCTCCAGCCAATCAAGCCCAAAAAAAAAAATTTCTTACTCGTCAGTTTGCGGTAATCAACTCCGAGCTCCTTCTCTGATCACGTCAAATCGGCATGGCTGCTTACAGCAATAAACATCAGGATCGAACAGCAGCTAGAAGTGCGTCATTGCTTTTGTTCAAATAAAATACAGACTTGCATGCAATTCTTATCTAAAACACTTACTATACTCATCATAATCAGTTGTCTGACTTGTTACTAACAAAAGACAAAGATCTAAGCGTCCTCGGCCTGTGGAATGTGGCGAGGTGAAAACACCATGTGATGCCAGAGGGCACATTTTACTTTTCTCTGCTATGTTCTCGTACTTCTGCCTGTTTGTCTTTGCGGGGTTTTGTTGTCAAGGTGTGCAGTGTTTCTGAGCGAGTGTCGCCGGCTCTAGGAAGCAGTTATTGATTTTTAAAAAGTAAAAACCACAAATCTAGATTTGACCCTTTTGAAAATAGCATCATGGAAGAAAAAAAAAAAAAGCATTCATATACTAAACATAAATCTAACTGATGCGCCGAAGTCGAGCGTACGTCTTTCTGTTCAAATCAATTCGGTTAATGAATGTGTTGTTTCGTAAATACACTCAATATAAGTAGATAAAACACACAGCAGAGAGCAGAACAAATGCAGCGCTACTAACGCACCCAAAAAACATGCTTTAATTAACGTAATCAGATAAATAAGCCGGTTCTGCTCTGTGTACACACAAACTGGAGCAGAAGGAAAGATGGATGGAATACTGCACACATGCTCAGGTTACAAAAGAGACAAAAGCTGGTGTGTATAATATCCTGTTCTTTTAACTCGGAACCAATGGGAACACACACTTGTGTTTAGCAAAACAAAGGAAAGAAAAAAATATATAACTGCAATGTTTTGGGGAGTTCACCTTCAATCTGATATATCAAATAGTTTTCATAGTTGTGCCAAAGAGAAAATAAACGCATGTGGTTTTTTTTTATAAATCCTACTGCATAATTTACTGTTTATTAAACTGTTTGCAGGTCTGGAGAATGAAATAATAAACGTGTGGACTTTTTACAATCACTTTTTAAAAATAAAACTAGCCTAAATTTTAGTGGAATTCCTGCCTCTAAATAAATAAATAAATAAATAAAATAAAATAAAACAAAACATATTTGCACTACACTCAGTTAATACCTGTAACTATTCTGGATTTCTGCAGAATATAAATCAGAAAAAAAATGCAGAAAATATATTTTTTTACATTAAAAAACTACTCTATTTTTTACTTTACTCTAAAATGTGTCAGTCTGTATAATAGACTGAGCAAGAAACTGTGTGAGATTAATTAAAGCCACCTTGATGAGAGGTTATGGCTGGATTTGCAGTAATGTAACTGCTAACCGCAACAGATTGACAATAATAAGTCACTTCCTGTGTTTATAGGCAAGATGTCCTCTGAATAAATTCAGGCCCTGAGTGTCGATCTTCATTGTTTGGACCGTTTGAACTCGCGAGACTGAACCATTATCAGCAGAACCTTCGCATAACAGAATTTGAGAACACTTGCCTCACGCATCTTTTATTTTGTCAGGCAGCAGCTGAGACAAATGAGGCACAATTGAGGGCCAAGAGGAGACGGCAGAAAGTCGCCATGGCCAAGCATTAACCACACGCTAAAGAACAAAGCCATAAATAACTGCTGGTTAGCGGCAGAGAGAAAAACAGAAACGTGTGATAATGGATCTGCACTGAAACACTGCTGCAATTTGCAAAGGCCAAATGACTGGCACGACCTTGACGAGTGATTCATGGGAAAAAATGGAAACTGACGGCACTTCGTTCTGACTCTTTCTTGATCAAAACTTTGACAAACACAGAAAGAAAATAAGTCTTTGAAAAGCTTAAGGAGAGACACACTGTGGGGTAAAAAGCGTGCTTCCAATCGTTTCAAATTAAAAGATAAATTTTTCTCTTTTTTTGAGGATGCTGGGGGGTAGAAACAAACAGATGATCTGAAGAGGGGAAGTGGAGTGTTAAAGCGAGTTGAATGCTAATAGCTGAAGCCCATCTGCCCACATTAGGCCTTATTGGCTTTAATTCTTTAGATGAATATGGTTCTGGATCATTGCAGTCATCAGTCATGTTTATCTTTACATGTCAATTAGCAAAAGAGCAAAACAGATCAACGTCCCTGATTACCGACGCCAGCGCCAGCCTATAAAATGGACAGACACGGCTCTACGGGCTATGGTAGTAATTAGCAAATCAAAGATCACGACATTGACTACGGCAAAGGTAACACACGTCATCTGAGCTTCATCCCGCGATGGTTTGCCTTTGATCGTCTCTTAAAGAATGGCACCTTTATCACAAACTACAGCCGGATGAAAATCTGTGAAAACAATCTGTGCAAGCAAGCGAACGCTGCAGCCGCGTGTCGCCGTCCCTCTCGCCAGTCGTCTCTGCTTTAGATGTGTACTGTCAACGCTAATTGGTTTGCCAGAACCTCTAATTAGGATGATGAGCATTGCGTACTTCAGGGCAAAGCACCGTGATATTGCTGACATTGTTGTTTTAATTGTATACAGAGACTCTAAGATGAATGACTTTATGACAACTTGGGGAATGCAGTTGACATGATGGGATGTTTTTCTCCAACAGACTTCGTGACAGTATCAACATACGTGATGTGAATGAAAAGGAGGCAGGAAAAATATAATCCTGCAGAACGTACCTCTCTCCGTCTCGAGGCCCAGCAGGTCTGTTTGATCTTCCACACCACTGCAGCCACCAGCAACAGCGAGAGAAAACAGCTAAAGGGAACAAAACAGACAGACAACATTGATATTAGATAAATGTAGCGGATGGTTCTGGCACACAGCATTGCCCATAATAAAACAATATCCACTTAAACAGCACTCTCAATCAAGATGCTACTGTACTTCGTTTCTCCTGTGAAAAAAAAAAAAACCCTGCCTTATCAAAGTCTCTACGTCAGATGCTCCGCCCACATACGGTGAAATATTGGGACACTTTTACCTAAAACAAGCGTCACAATGTTTGTCACAGAACATGTTTGAAAAGTTGTAAAGAATTTGGTGTGAAGCGGGTAACAGTGAGTAAACAAGATCCTTTCGCATGCTTGTCTATTTGGCTGTGGCCATTTTCAGTGTCAGCAGCACTTTTATTGATGAACGCACCAATGCTAGAAGTCAGTGCTACAAATAATAAAATAATGACTGCAAATTGTCATTTTATTTCAGTATAACAGTCATTAAATTTCATGAAAGCGTGTAAGCGTGTGTGTGTGTGTGTGTGTGTGTGTGTGTGTGTGTGTAGGTCAGGATTTCACAAATGTTTGTTCATCTAGTGCATCTTAAATGACTTTAAAGGATTTCTCATTTTATAAAGGATTTATAAGTTTAGCAGATTAAAGAGAAAAACAAAAGTTTTCTCTTTCTAGATATATTAGAGACTGAGGTGTAAAAAGCAGACTGATGGCACTGAAATAAAAAAAAAAGTCATTGTGTAGAGCAGAAATCCATAAAGTGTGGAAAATAAATCATTTTGTTTACATCACATTCAAGGCTACATTGCGGATAAAATGACTATTTTGTACTCTATTACCTGGTGGAGCCCTGAACTCAAAGTGCAAGGCAAAGGAACCCTGGTTGTGGTGCCAACCAATCACAAAGTGCTGAATTCATCCTATAATGCAGGATTATTGACAGGGGGAGGAAACCAGAGTACCCACAGGAAACCAAAAAAAACATGGGAAAAACATGCAAACTCTGTATAGACATGATGGAGGCAGGAATCAAACCCCAACCCCAGACACACGGTGCAAATCTGATAACCAAAAATCTACCATGAGTTAAAATGAGAATCAATAAACGAACTGAAACTGTAGCTAATAATCACAGGATAAACAGAGCCACAGAAGATGTTTATCCAGTGATTATTAGCTACAGTTTCAGTTCAGTTATTGGTTCTCATTGAAGATGTTTATACTTCAGAATAGGCCGTTCGCTCAACATGAAACTATGCAAAGAAACGGTAAAAAGTCTTGTCACTGTTTCAGATTCATCATGGCATGAAATGTCCCAGCCATAAACTTGTACTACAAAGTCTCCAAAACCTCCAAGACTTTGTAGGTACCCCCAGATCATGTAGAGCATCCTGAAGGTCTCAGTCAACCGTTAAGCCAAGTGATGTGACTGAAAAAAAAAGCAACTCCTCAAAAGCATACCGACTATGAAGCTGAGAAATGCAACCAAATTGGTTTTTGGCATCTGTATTTGTGGAGATATGTGAGCATTCATAAACATCTCTGAGTGAAATTAATTCATAGTGTGTACTGTGAGGGGGGATAAAATGATGAAATCCCTTTAATGCTTTTAAACCCACGTCATCTCGGGCTCGTTTGAAGATAATGCCGTACTGGAGACGAAGAAAAAGAAAGGAAACTTGAATGGCTCAATTAAGTAGCGGTGCGAGAGAAATCCCTCTTTAGATCTGTCCCTTTTTATCCTCTGCTTTTTAGACAGCAAATAGGATTTAATCCCCTTCCACCTGGAATCAGAATTAATAAAAGAAATACAGCAATTAAAAGGTGCTCTCCATTCTTTATGGCTGCGGATGTGAGAGAACGGGGCGAGGGGGAGGGATCGTAAACCAGTTTGGAGACTATGAAATGACTGCTAAACAGCAGTAAAAAGGGAAACCCGACCACCTCTGGGGAAACGGAGTGGAAACTGAGCTAAGTGCAGCTACATTATCATGTTTTATTGATCTAGAAACAGCCTGGTGATGTGCAGCCCGGATCACAACACGTCCACAAACATGAGCAGCAACTGATAAAAGGTTAAAAGTGTTATACTCACAGGGTCATGGGAGTCTTTTTATTTAAATGAGTCTTTTTATATATCACAATACACAATTATTAAAGTCAATATATTTATTTATTGAGTTGTTTTAACTAGTCACTTCATGTGATGTCAGGAGTTTAATCCAAACCTGAATACGGCCTTGTTCACACCTGGTGTCATGCCTTCAAGGTGTCTGGATAATAAATAGACAGCACTAAGTACATGTATTGTGATCGAATCGCCCAGATCACGTTCTGAGCTGGTCTGGAATGCATGTGGCCATATCACATTTACAGTGAGAAAACAAATGCCTCTTTGTCGTAGCTGCAAAATACGGAATCGCAGCGAGACTATTTGAGAAATCACCCGGTTTGAATCTCGTGCCAAACTAAAGACTCGAATAAAACAGCACACAATTAACATGTTTAACCACCCTGTAAAGGTATACAAGATATTATTCTGTAAAGCATCGCTACATAAAAATAAACAGAGCAAAAGGTAGTGTGTGTGTGTGTTTGTGTGTCACTGAAGACACATTCATAATGCCAGGTGGGCTCTGCAGTGCATTTCATCTGTCCACCCAGGACGTATATTACTGTCAAGTATAAATAGGGTCTTACTCATAAACCAGCAGTCCTATAAATAATGTCAACCAGACATAAAGCACTCTGTGACTCAACTCAGGAACCTGAATATTATTGTACAAACGTCAATAATGAGCCTAAAATGTAGTTGGACTTTGATCATAAAATAAATCAGAATCAATCCAAAAAATTGAGAAGAAGTGTTGGTTTACTCAAACACTGGTGAAATTCAGCTTCCATTTTCAGTTTTGCAGCCTCGCTTTACCCATAAACCCCTTCTCTGCATTCTGACACACATATGCATCTTCAAAAAAAATATCCATTGAGCTTTTTTCACTTCCAGGCTAATTTGAGCATTTTAAATGCCATACACAATCGTAAACCTTTAGCAATCAATGTTAGTTATATCCCTGATTTAGAGGTGAAATATGAAGAAAATCTGCCATCGTTTTCAGAAATAGATCTGTGTACTATATTCCACATAGCTAGAGAAACAGCGGGTTTGTGCATGTTGTGTGAACACGGCTGCATGTTACAGGCCATGAAGGTGAGCAGAGGATGATTAGAGACTAGGATAAAAGTGGAGATGTTAATCACATTCAGTTTTTGTGGCATGGGAGTAAAACTGCACACAGAGCATCATCATCAGTTACTGAGACATAACCACATGCAAGGGAAAAAAAAGATTTAATAGTAGAAATGCCAGAGGCAGCAGTACAAAGCAATGCAGGACAACGCTGGGTAAAACTGGTCGTCTGTGCAAGAAAAAGAGAAAGAAGAAAAGAAAAAAAAAAAGGAGGCAACAGAGCAGCTCATTCTCTTTCACCCTGCTAAAAAGTGCACTTGAACTCAGAAGCCTCAACATCACAAGCTGAGTGACAAACACAGCAAATGGATTTGAGAAACTGAACTAATGCATTAACGAACAGAAAAGACAAAGTGACTGTTAAAAAGCCAATCAGACGGGAAAATGGAGTTCACTCGCCGTCCTGTTAAACACCGGCTAATTTCAGGTTACAAAATGTCTGAGTCGCAATTAAAACAGCACATTTTCATTAGAGGCACTCTTGTAATGCTCGAGCACTGTCTTCTTGCTAAGCGGGTAATTATAATAACTAAAAATAAAGAAATATATTTTAGATTTCAACTTTAAACAATGCAAGTGGTCATCTGTCAGCCTGTGCGGCGCCCTCGCCTCTTCTCGGACCCCGGCGCCCTCGCCTCTTCTCGGACCCCGGCGCCCTCGCCTCTTCTCGGACCCCGGCGCCCTCGCCTCTTCTCGGACCCCGGCGCCCTCGCCTCTTCTCGGACCCCGGCGCCCTCGCCTCTTCTCGGACACCGGCGCCCTTTGCTCTTTTCTCGGACACCGGCGCCCTCGCCTCTTCTCGGGCACCGGCGCCCTCGCCTCTTCTCCGGCACCGGCGCCCTCGCCTCTTCTCGGGCACCGGCGCCCTCGCCTCTTCTCGGGCACCGGCGCCCTCGCCTCTTCTCGGACCCCGGCGCCCTCGCCTCTTCTCGGACCCCGGCGCCCTCGCCTCTTCTCGGACACCGGCGCCCTCGCCTCTTCTCGTACACCGGCGCCCTCGCCTCTTCTCGGACACCGGCGCCCTCGCCTCTTCTCGGACACCGGCGCCCTCGCCTCTTCTCGTACACCGGCGCCCTCGCCTCTTCTCGGACACCGGCGCCCTTTGCTCTTTTCTCGGACACCGGCGCCCTCGCCTCTTCTCGGACACCGGCGCCCTCGCCTCTTCTCGGACACCGGGGCCCTCGTCTCTTCTCGGACACCGGCGCCCTCGCCTCTTCTCGGACACCGGGGCCCTCGTCTGTTCTCGGACACCGGGTCCCTCGTCTGTTCTCGGACACCGGGACCCTCGTCTGTTTTTGACACTAACAGGACTACTGGAGGTCAGGATGGAACCAGGGAGTCTGGTGCTCTAATAAACAAACACTGCCCTGTACTACCACACATCTCACGTATCACTCAAACACGCATTACCACTGAAATTAGATTTGCTTTTATAAAAGCTTGTTATTTGACAAGTTATAAAGCACAAACCAGGTAAAATACAGCAGATGGAGACAGAAACAGATAATGGAATTGGACATATCCAGTATTCTCCATAAAATCACATCAATTTTAATGTGGGATTCATGACAGCTGGACGAAAGCAAGATTGCCTACACACACAAAAAGACAAAAGATATCTGAAAGATAAAACACAGAGAGACAGCTATGACAGCAGGAAGTAAATAATAATCCTGTGTGTGTGTATATGCAGATTCATTTTCTATAACTGAACAGCCATAACAGGGTAACAGCTGCAAGGCAAATCACAAGTATACGTATATTACTGCACTCTCTACTAAGTGATGACTGCTATAGTAACGGCTCATTCACGAAGCCTGCTTACTAAACACTTTATAAAAAATTATTTATGCACTACACATTTATGAAAAAAGACTTCAGTCAGTGTTAGTGTGTGGAGATAAAAGTGCTCCTTTAGCTTTTCTGCTGGAGAGTCTTCAGGACAGGGGACTTTGTGATTTCACAGTTATGTGAAAAGCTGCATTTTGCTGTCTTCAAGAGAAATAACATCAGCATGTGATAAAAGAAACTGGTTTCACAGACACTCCACAACATAACATACAGCTAGACAATGATAAAAAGCAAGACAAGCTGTTGTTTAATGACTAAAAATAAATGCCACTGATGGTGAATTGATGCGGTATAACCCCAGGCTCACTTCATCAACAGATGACCGTTTGCTTTTTGTTAGGTTTTTTTTTTTTTTTTTCAGATTCTCAATCCAAACTTTAGTTCTTTCCTGCAATTAGATCCCATTTACTGTTTAATACACAAAACCTTATGACATGATGGCATGAAACCACAGTTATATGTGACCTCTCTCTACATGAGAAGTGCCTGATTTCATTTGTGCTTAAAGGGTAGGGTCTCCGATGTTTGAAAGCCAATGTCGACATTTGAAATCACCAAAACAAACACGTCCCTAACCCAAATGGGTCCCACCCCTGTATTGATAGCTCCGCCCACACATACATACAGGCAACTAATGGAAATAAATGTGTCTATCTTAGCTGAAGGGAAGAACAATACGATTGCAGATAAACAAACAAGCAAAATTGACACACAAGCATAACCATGCACAGGACGGCATATATTAGTTCTGTGCAACAAAGCAAAACCAACGTTACTCACCTGTTGAGAAATAAAAAGCACCTCGGCGTCTTAAGTAAAGTTGGACGCATATTCACAGATTGGAGTTTTCCGAGTCAATAACTCCTGAGCTAAACGCTGTTACTACACAAAACGCGGCTGTAGCTGCCTCTCTACATTACTACGATAGAAAAGAGGTGTTATTTGTGTAGTAACAGCGTTTAGCTCAGGAGTTATTGACTCGAGAAACTCCAATCTGTGAATATGAGGCCAACTTCCCGCTCCTTCAGTTCTCTCCAGCGCTGGAAAGCTGATCCTATATTAACACGGGTCCTACTTCTTGCTTTATCGTAAGCCTTTCTTTGCTTTCTTTCTTTGTTTTTATCCTCCATGTCAATGTTAAAACCGCTTTCTGCTAATTTCACACATGTGCACTGAACACCCCCCCCGCCCATATTGACAAGACACGCCCCTTTCTGCTCATTGGCTACACGTTTGTTTTTATTTTTGTTTAGCTTGTCGTCCCGACTCAGTTTTCTGAAGCATTTCTCAAACAACGGAGACCCTACCATTTACTATGGCTAAACTTTATATAGCTATAAGTTATCTGTAGGCTGTATAGTCGATCTACTACTATTTCGCATTGCAGCCTGAAAAAATATATATTGAATGGTGCATGTCCATAAACAACAACAGTAACATGACCTTACACACCCACAAGAAACGAACTACAATCAACGTCAGTGACTTGTCTGTTGCTGGATATGAATGTAAGGTGAGGAATTAACCTGGATCACTGGTCACTTGTATTTTCATTTCTATAAGCAGACACAATTCTAAAACTTATCCTCGTTAGTCTCGGGTGCATTTTAAAGACGAGATTAGGAGACGTGATATGCTAGAGAGTCGAGGACACCAGTCAAAATTCTCAGCTAATTGCTTTAGCGCCTACTTACTAATCCAAAAAGAGCAGGTCATGAGGTGTACCAAAGACACTGAGGAAATTAGAGAAGGCAGGCTGCTGATTTATTTCAGACTGATTTAACAAATTAACAGAGCAAACACTTGCTCTGTCCTCATCGCTGCCAAACAGAACTGGCCCTGAAGGCGAGGGAGGGAAAAAAAATATATATATTGACTCACCTGAAAAACGTCACAAAGAACTGCACCAGGTCCATGATGCTATTATGCTGCGAGAAGGCAATCTGTAAGAAGACAAAAAGGAAATCTCCGTTTGGACATACGTATAACTGAATATATCTGGTCTAACAACAGAAACAATGTCATATGTGCCTGAAGAAAACATTAAGACCTGATACAGTCTGAGCTGGAGATGTGTTACATGTCTGCCATTAACAGCAATTCAACAACACTCAACTGTATAAGCTTCAGGTCGATTACCTATACGTTGGAATTCTGTCCTGTGGGGTTGTGGTCTAGTGTATCACTGTTATACCAGGATCAGATAGAGAACGAGTGGCACTACAAGATAAAAGCTTCTAATTCCACCTGTTTTTATAGACCGTAGTGTCTCTGTTCATAGCTGGAAGGATACTTTAAAAATGACTTATGGCCTGGATTATATTTCCATTGACTACAAAAAAGAGGAAGAAAGTCCAAACCCCTTTAGCTAACTCAAGGTTAACGACTGACAGCAATTGCCATGTTTGTGCAATGTTGTTCGATCTTTTCCAGTGTTAGCTTTGGGGATTTGGGGTGAGATTCCTCGCTTGGTCAAATGAGATGGTTAAGATGTTGTACAGCACTCGCCACCACTATATCAACATTGAGCACGGCAACGCTATTAATTCAGCTTCACCACACTGACAAGCACAATGTCAGAAAGAGCACTGGCACAGAATCCCATGAGGCAGAAGGCTAAATTGCCTGGGTAAATACCAAGCCAAAAAAACAAAACAAAACAAAAATAAAAAAAAAAAGGATTCTCGTTCCAAATATAAGTCACCCTGAGCTAGTGAATGAATAATGTAATTCTAGTTCTATGAGCAAGCCTTTAAAAGAGCTCAGTGATTTCATTAAGCACTTGGCCCAGTCACAGATCCAGTGGGAATGCCGAGGAAAGTTAGCACTCCATTAGGGCCGAACCATCTCTAGAGCAAACTGGCTTCGGAAAAGAGTGGCCAAATTAGAAAAAGGGTAGTTATACGCAACAGCCGGCTGCCTGCACCTTTGGGACGGTCATCTGGCAGATGTGACTGGGTAGCAGAAGCAGGGTACGCTTATGTGATAATGCTCCTGCTGCAAGAAATGTCAGACTGAAATACCCCTGGGAGAAATGGCCAAGTCAATGCTATAAAACACAAACACTAACATACATCCTATCTGAAGAAGATAACACTGATTTCACTGTGTTCAGAGAGTATGCTCAAATTTGGCACCTGAAGGGTTAAAGCATCAGGCAGTGATGCCAGAAAGGGTCTAATTTTAACACAATGTGTGTAAAGTATATCATATCAGAGATACAAATTAACCATGTGACTGGGGCAACACAATTCGGGCAACTCCAGAATTATTAGCACCCAAGAAAATATTGAATAATGTTTAGCCACATTTAAAAGTGGCAAAATTAATGATATCTTAAAATAATCTGCACACTCAAATAATCTCAAGTAAACTCGATTTGTCATCCATCACTATGGAGATAAACCATCTTTTTTTTGTTTTTTTGTTTTTTTTGGGGGGGGGGGGGGGGGGATATGGTAGAGACACATCATGTGGAGAAAAAACATAGTGGTTTCAATATAAAAAGAGAGAGGTTGAGCTGCACAACATGTATTACATAAGCGATTAAAAATACTGAAGGTACAACCAGGGTCATAAAGGTTGAAAAGTCTGGAATAGTTGAAATAAGGCAAGAACTGGACACAACCATGCTGCCCACACACACACACACACAGAGAGAGAGAGAGAGAGAGAGAGAGAGAGAGAGAGAGAGAGAGAGAGAGAGAGAGAAGAATGCTGACAACAGCCCAGAAGAACCCAGAGATTTTTTTATTTTTTTTTTAATTGCATAGTCCAGTTTATTTCTGGAGCCACAAGCTCTTGTGTCTGAGGGCACCATAAACATGACATAAAAATGGCACTATAGGATACAGTAGTTCATAACCTGGTTGCTTCTACCAGGAAGTCTACACCTGGCCATAGATTAATCTTCTAACCCAATAACACAAGCTCAACTCATCCCTCATCAAATGCTTGTAGAAGTAAAAAAACAGAGAGAAGCTAAATACTGTCTTCTACATTCTTTAAAATCAAGGCTAAAATAATGGCAGAGCATTAAAAGCGGATCATTTATCGTCTTGTCACTGAGGGTCACCCTCTCGCTCTGTGCTTTATCGAAAGAGGTTTAACCTGCTGCCTGATGGCCTGTACAGTGTGACCCTCCACTACAAGCAACAAAACAAACCACTTGAAAGGGATAACGGGAAGAGCTTTTATTTTCTATACAGAAATAATCACATGGTAACTAAACACAGCGTGTTACTGAAGTTGTGCACGCATCGAGGCACACGCACCCCGATGAGCTTACCTAAACTCTCACATCTAGAACTGTCAGGTTTAGTTTTCTCATCAGTTTCACAGCTGGATTCTGATTATTCACAGCTAAAACAGTCATAACCACTGAGAGCTTCTTGGAATGACAAAACATTCAGTGGGCATGAGAGAGAGAGAGAGAGAGAGAGAGAGAGAGAGAGAGAGAGAGAGAGAGAGAGAGAGAGAGAGAGAGAGAGAGAGAGAGAGAGAGAGAGAGAGAGAGAGAGAGAGAGAGAGAGAGAGAGAGAGAGAGAGAGAGAGAGAGAGAGAGAGAGAGAGAGAGAGAGAGACTCATGACCACAGGCTGACCTCATCTCAGTAGAATGAGCAGCTTTGGGCAGTAAGCTGTGGCTACTGTGTGTTGTGTAGTAACGCTCCATCGGATTGGGTTTCCCACACAATCACGTTACTCTACCTCTTTACAATCCATCCCACGTTTTTCATACAAGAGTTAGGTTCTCATGTGTAAGCTCCTGCACTTGTATCTTCAATCTCGATTTCCCCCGTCAGCTACTGAATGTCGACTAGACGATGTGATCATGAGCACGAGCACAAAACAGAGGTGGTTCAATCTAACAATGCCCAGAGAGACATGCCAGCTTTAAGCAAATCTCACGATGAGTCAATGGATAAATAAATAACTTAACTTAAACTTATTAAAGAAACTTCTCACATGAGCTCAAGATATAAAATCAGGAAGGTTGATCAATATTTCATGGAGATATTCCTAGCTATATTGATGTGCAGAAAATGTCACTAGCTTTAAAGAAGACGTCTTACAAGCAGTAATAACAAGAGAAACATTATCTTCCTGTAGCACAGCGTACTTGACCAAGTGACATTTTAAAATACCACTCAATTACGCACCGAAAATAATCGCCGTTGATCAGCTTGATGCATGAGGATTATGCAAACTGTCTTCTGCAAAGATCATGTGGTATTAATACCTTGTGTGTGTGTGTGTATGTGTGTGTATATATAAGATTTGGGGCTTACAATAATCTAATTGCACAAGTTTGGACATTTTAAAAATTGGGGATAAGTGTTTATAATGAAGCAAACAAGTTTAATGTACGTTCAACAGTACGTAAAGGTATCGATCAGGAGAGGGGTGTAAAAGAATTTCCAAATATCAACAAATAGAGAAACTGGAGCACCAGGGTGTCTTCACCAAGAACAGGACGTCTCTCCAAAATGTATAAAAGGACGAGACAAAAACATAACATCGAGGCTGTCAAGAGACTTACAGTGACATTAAAAGAGCTGCAGGAACATTTGACAAGTACTGATTACTCTCTGCATTTAATAACTATCTCTCATATTCGTCACATGTCTGTAGAGAAGGGAGTCTGGACTGAAGCACCATTGTACAAAAAACATCCAAAAACATCCAAATTCAAATACCATGTGGTAAAATGTGTTATGTTCTGAGGAGAGAGATTCCATAGGGTACGTTTGGTGCAAAAAAAAGCCCATGCAACATGGTGGTGGCAGCATCATGCTTTAGATCTGCTTTTCTTCAGGCAGAACTAAGGTTTTTAATCAGGTTTGATGGAATCATGAAACGCCACAAATACCAGTCAATTTTAGTGCAAAACCTTCAGGTGGATGTCCTAAGGCATACATCCAAACCAACAAAGGAACGACAATGTTTTTGCATGAGCGAGCCAGAGCCCAGATGGAACTAAAAATCTGTTAGGTGACCTGAAGCAGTCTGTATACGAGAGACACCATTACAATCTGATGGCTGTATAACGTTTATACTAGAAAGACTGGGAAGATATTCTTTTTGACTAAGAGCCCACCAGCGTGGCACATCTTGACTTGGCAATGAGTGGTGTAATAACATCAAAATGTGCTTCAACAAAGTTTCAGTTTGGCATGCACACAACTAGGGTTCTCCCTTAAGATGGGGTGGGGGGTGGGGGGATAAATACATTCTCCACCAATCAATTTTCATAAATTTAGTCATATAGTTGTAGCCAAAACCCAACAGGCCGCTCTCCCCTATCAAACAGGGAGGGCGAGGCTATCGCCTACCTCCTCTGAGGAAGCATGTTTTCAATCTGCTGCTCAGACAACTTTAGAGAGTGGCGTAAAGCCAACACCCATGATTGGTTAGTGTCACTGTGATTGATAGGGGAAAGAGAGTACGCCACCTCTCCCTATCCATTTTGCTCTCTCGGGCTCTGGGCAAGGGATGGCTGTGGCATCGTCGGGATTCAAACTTGCATTCGTCAGGTGATAAGAAACACTTTTCTGTTGTAGTGCTCAGTAACCCACAATGCATCCTTATATACAGGAGCAATTTGGAGCAGAATATCTGTACATAATACAAGTCACTATAGGTTATCATCCTAGATTTTAGAAAAATTAACACAATTCATAAAAAATGTCCCTAAATGATTATTGAAAATAAAACAATATTCTTTGAACTCTCCAAAACTAATACTAACTTGTAACTTTCCTTCAAAAATTGTAATTAAATTATGAAAAAATATCATGAAATTCCATTTTCTAATAGTTCACTAGTGTGGGGAAAAAAACACAGCATTCAACACAAAAGAAGCAGACGAGTGTTGATGTGCAAATTAAATAAATGAAACCTCTGTAAGGTTTGCAATTTGCCAGGATATAAACAGAGCTGTAGTGATGTCCCATGCCTCACTGTGACGATGTCGGATGTGTTGCTGTAGAGTTTTAATACTCCACAGTCTGAGCCAAAGCTGCCCGTCATATACTGTATACTGCTAACAGCGGCAGCTTATGTTCCCATAAAACATCTCAAAACTGATTAAACCTGTAATGCACTGAGGTTTGTAGAACTGAACAAATGATCCAAAATTCGTTTAAATGAACGTTCAGAGCCATAATCTTTGATAAATAATAAAAACGCACAGGAGACACCGGACAGTGATACTCTAGGTTAGAGCTTGCTTGTTCAACATGCCTGACTGAACTTTACTCACTGTTAAGGCCACAGTGCCAGATCTGATCTACATCTGTTCCACTTGACCAAACTCTGACCACAGTCCTGAGGAGCTCGAACCTCCACATGTCCTACTATTACATAGAGCTGATGCCAGGCGGCCTGAGGCTCCACACTCAGCCCCACATGGGTATTAAAGTGAAGGGTGGAGAGAAGAGCAGGCTCCAGTGTGGTCATTCCCCTTAGGGTCTGGTGCTGGGCACAGCACTACATTCTGCTTCAGTCCACACACACACACACACACACACAAATTCTTTAGTCTGAATAAAATGTTTTTATATCGATGAGTTTTAAGCAACGTCTGTCTCAACTATTAAAAGTAGCCAAAGATGGCGAAATCTCCTGCAGAGATTGATGGCTGATGCAGAGCTGATAAAGACCTAATAAGTTGTTAATTACACTACCCATTCTCTTAATTATACATTTAATTAGTAACCAAATAACATGCAAACAACTTAATTCCTCTCGACAAACAAACAAACAGCTTCTTATTCCAGTCTTTTAATAAACCCAAATCTGTTCTTCACATTGTACTTTATATCTTCTAGCAGCTTAGCTACAGATTTTGTATAAGGGTCCAGTGGGGCTTTCGTGATTCGACAGAGATTTTCTATCAGATGTCAGTACTTAATCAGATTAAGTCCCAAACACACCCTGTGGTAAATAGGGAGCAGCTCAAACTGTATGCCTTCAGTGGAACTGAAATGAAATCTGTTATCATTGAACCTCATCCAATTATTATTTCATAAAAATATATATTCACCTTCTTAATGGACCGGACTTGATTAACTGTGTTTGCAATTATTATTATTATCATAAAACTTTGGAATACCATCACCCAGGACTGCCCTTCCTTCTCCAATCTAAAAATCATAACAAAAATAACTCTTCTCCAAAAATATTTCGCTTTCTTCTTCCTTCCATCACCTAACAAATATATGACACTGTGATTAAAATAATAATAATTGTTATTATGAAGATGATGTATTTTGAAAAGTCTATTTTATGTGCAGCTTACAAGAAGCTTAGTGATACATGGGTTTTCAGTGACAACTATTATAACTCATGATTATGATACGATTTAGAAGCTTTAAGTCTGTTCAAAAGACAGGAATACAGTCAAGTCTGAAAGTAGTACAACTGTAAGTCCAGTTGTTTTTGTTAAACACTGAAGACAATTGGGATTGGAGATCAAAAGGTTTGAATATAAATCCATAGATCAGAATTTCCGGTGATTTACATCTCGATGTGAACTGTTGGTGGTTTAGTACTGGAACAGATGGTGAATAACACTTACTTACCGTTTAATATTGTTCTTTCACAGTTTTGTTTGTTTGTTTTGATGTGTTCACTCTTCAGGGAATTGAATGCTGCTCAATTGAGTTAAAGTCTGGTGAATGACTTGGCCAGTCTAAAAACACCCTTTGTTGTGTTGGCAGTGTGTTTAGGTTCATTGACTTGCTGGATGATAAAGTTATATTGGATGCATGTCGCTGGAAACGAGCAGACAGAATGTTTCTGTAGACTGAATTCATTCTGCTGTTACTATCACGAATCACATCATCAATAAAGTTTCGATCAATAAAGATTTTCACAGCTCTTGCAACGTTTCAGTCATCAGCTGCTGTTTGATGTCTGCTTGTTAGTAACCTAGTGGTTTCTTTCTATGTAAAGACAGACCAAATTGTTGTATTGGCTATACTCTCCGATTATGT
This sequence comes from Tachysurus vachellii, assembly GCF_030014155.1. NCBI lineage: Eukaryota > Metazoa > Chordata > Actinopteri > Siluriformes > Bagridae > Tachysurus > Tachysurus vachellii. The sequence goes on along the minus strand of NC_083461.1, from coordinate 14,559,560 downwards.
GTCTCCGATTGATTTTCCCTCTGTTCTAAGCTTCACAAATGATTTGATTTCTCCCATAGGCAGCTCTCTGATCTTCATGTTGAACTCCGGAGTTCAAACCAAGAGCTGACATTCAGAGCCAGTAATTATTTAAACAATCAAACTAACAGGTCACATCAGCACAACAAAAACACCTGTCAATCACACGATCTAACATTTTTTGATCTTTTGAAAATGTGTGGGTTCAAACAAAAGAGCCGAGTTGTTTAACGCGTGTAGAAGTTAGAGCAGAATTTCAGCTTTCATTTCTTGATATTATCGTCTCATGTTCATCTTTTGATCTCGAAACCAAATGTTCGGTGTATAGCAAAGACAAGGAGTTGGTCTTGCTGTTCCAGTACAGAGGAAGAGACAGAAGGTGAGAGGTTTTCTGAATATCCTGGACGGTACAAATAAGTCCAAACTCTCTGATACTGTAGTCAAGATCTCATCCTCTTTTGTGTCTACTGTCAGAGCAGATATAGAAAAACATTTGCTTTAAGCATGCCTGATGCCTGTCATTAAAACAACGTTCATGTCCTGCATATGTGCTTTTACAAATAGCAAAAAGCAATCATAAATTCATTAAAAACAAAACAAAAAAAAAAAAAAGTGTAACACCTCATTCTGAATTCAACTTTGTTTCTTAGCAAGATCATCTGTCTTTAGGCATCACTCACTCTGAGACTGTCATTACACAGCAGTCATCTAGGCATCTGGTGGTGTGATGCATTCCCATATGAGAGCCGTTTCAATTTTATGCATCATAAGACTAAGGAATGAATATTGTGGGAAACCGCAGCAAAACTGTCCCAGCGCACATCTCAATAATTGATTCCAACATTATAAAGCCATGGATCTTTTTAAAAGTGTTTCATTTTGTCTAAGTGCGTGTTTGACTTGGTGATCAATATGATTTCTGATCCACAGGAGAAAACGAACGCTGGCTTTCCACTTTGTCTGACATTTAACATGGGTGGGCTAATTTAGCAGAGCAGTAATGGAAATCCTCATGCAAGAGAGGTCTCATTGAGTCATCTGTCACTCATTAAAGCGAGCGTGTAACAATCTGTATGCACATGAATGACCCATACCTGTATTTTAATAGGCCAGGAGAAGTTGCTGACATAGACGTAGAAGGTGATGTTGGGATTGCTGCGAAAGCTGAACTTCTCACAGGAGAAGCTGTCCCTGTGCTCTTTAATGTTGGTCTTGGACACAATTGGAACTTCTTCTCCAGAGATAGTACCTGCTGTTGGGTGAACAAGTTCAGGTGAAACATAAATGACTAACATAAAAAAACACCATAATGCAATAATGTATTACTTTAACAGAGAAATTCCCTAAAATGGAAAACAAATAGTAAGATCAGGCCAAATCTACAATCAAAAATAACAGTGTTTCATTAGTAACCAAACTGTTGCTTCTGATATCAGTCAGATCCTCATTTAGTCATAAAAATCTGATTCCAACAACTAATAATTGTGTTGCTATGTTACGTAAGCCTAAAGAATGCAGTCAATAAACATGAAGTGACAATCTGACCATATTTCAAGCTTCATGACAGAAAACAAAGCAAAACTGAGCTTTTTGAAAATACATGTTATGGCCAAAGGTTTTTGGGCCATCTGAACATCACACTCATGTGCATGCTGAACATCCCATTTCAAATGTAGTCCCCCTTTTGCTGTTATAATAACCTCCACTGTTCCGGGAAAGCTTTTCACTAGATTCTGGAGCATGGCTGTGTGGATTTGTCCATCCAGCCACAAAAACATTAAAGAGGTCAGGATGAGTGAGGAGGCCTGGAGTGCAGTCAGTGTTTCTGTTCATTTTAATATATTCTGTGGTGGTGAGGTCAGGGCTCTGTGCAGGCCACTTAAGTTCCTCCACTTCAGCCTTAGCAAACCATGTGTCCATGGAGATACCTTTGAACACAGGGGCATTGGGACATGTTTGGGCATTTTAGTTCCAGTGAAGAGAAATTATAAAGCTAAGACATGCAAAAACATTCTATACAATTGTGTGTCTTCAATTTGTGGTAGCAGAGAAGACCCACATATTAGCCACAAATCGGTGTGATGTTCAAGTGTCCGCAAAAGGTTTGGCCATATATGTATGAAGGTGAGAAACTAAAACATATTCCGCAATAAAAGTAACTAAATGAACTTTATTCACAGAAACACTTTTCTGACTTACTCTCAGAGCCGATCGGCCCTATACGCTCACTACGCAAGTTGCGTAGGGCCCCGCAAATCACGCATTTCATTTCATGGAAATAAATGCGTCTTTATCTTAGCTGAAGGGACGAACAATACGATTGCAGATAAACAAACAAGAAAAAATTGACACACAAGCATAATCATGCAAAGGACGGCATATATTAGTTCTGTGAAACAAAGCAAAACCAACGTTACTCACCTATCGAGAAGGAAAAAAGCAACCTCGGCGACAAATAAAGTTGGCCTCATATTCACAGATTGGAGTTTCCCCGAGTCAATAACTCCTGAGCTAAATGCTGTTACTACACAAATGACACCTCTTTTCTACCGTAGTAATGTAGAGAGGCAGCTACAACCCAATTTTCCTCAAAATCAGCTTTCTTCCGCGGTGGACAAAACGCACAAGTCTCTATGTGCGGACGACTGAGAGACAGATTCCAAGGGACCGTCTGCAAAGTGCAAAACCCGAAAAGCGAATACTAGAAAATTAGTCAATAACTTCACTGTAATACACTGTACTGTCACCAAATTCAGCTCACACATCACTGATGTACTGATAGTTATACTACAACACTTATTTGGGAGAAATGTCTTTTTAATACAAACGGCCAACTTTACTTAATATTTAATATGCAGCTAACTTTACATAAGTCCCTCGGCGTCCCGTCGCAGGCCTTCCCGCTCCTTCGGTTCTATATTAAAACGGGTCCTACTTCTTGCTTTATCGTAAGCCTTTCTTCGCTTTCTTTCTTTGTTTTTATCCTCCATGTCAATGTAAAAACCGCTTTCTGCTAATTTCACACATGCGCCCTGAACACACTCCCTACGCCCATACTGACAAGACACGCCCCTTTCTGCGCATTGGCTACACGCTAGTTTTGTTTTTGTTTTGTTTGGCGGCCCAAAGCAGTTTTCTGAAGCATTTCTCAAACAACAGAGACCCTACCTTTAAGTAGGTTAGCAGTAGAAATCAATGTAGTTGGGCAATGCAGTTTATTCAAAATTAACTAGATAAGGTTATAAAGAATAGCAGTCAAGGTGCGTAAACCCTGCACTATGGAAAGAAACGGAGCTAAATAAAAAGGTTCCATGACACCACTGACTGATTACCCTGATATAGAAGATAGTACTGTACTTAGTCCTAAAGTGCTCATGCTGTCTATTTGTGTGGGTTTATTGCATCTCCACATGTATAACAGAAGCGCAAATCCACACGGTTAACGAATTAGAATTAGAATTAGAATTCTGTTCACCTACGACTAAACTGCTGTAATAGCTACTATGGACCTCAGCATTCAGAATCACAGGCAAAAGCTTTATCTTTAAGCTATATTATGTCTTCAGAATTAATGACTTGCATTATGATCACCTGGAACCTTTCCTTCCTACTCTCATTCTCTCTCTCGCTAATTTCACTGAGAGAAAACGAAAAATTGAGGTTGTTTAATGTTTTTTTTTTTGTTAGCGATGAGCTTAAAGGGATCTTCAGAAGTGTCACATTATCACCCATCGTATCAAATTTCTGTACATTTCCAAGACAAGAAATGTAGTGAAGAGGAAGTGGAACGCAATTAAGCAGTCTCGATGCACAATAAACTGAGATCTTGTTAAAGTGAATCTACTTAAACAAGCACAGTGTGAAGCATTTAGTCTCACACCCACTGTCAAAGCACAGATGAGTGATTTTTAGGGGAAAAAAGGAACATAAGGTGTCTTTAGTAAGGTGTTGGGCCAGAACAGCTGCAACGTGCTTGGCATAGATCAGACACGTCTCAGAATCTGCAATGAAGGGATTAAGAGCATTCTTTCAAAATATATTGCCACAACTGGTGGTGATGAGAGAACTGTCTCTTCAGCTGATATGAACTTCAGTGACCTCATATCTGTGAAGCCGCCATGCATGAGGTCAGCCTTCATCCTTGCACATAGTATGAACACACAGCCACTAGGGAGCAGTGTAATATTAACCGAACAGGAATATGCAGTTAAAGGAAGGGGTGAACATTTAGAAAACAAATGTTTTTCATTTTAGAAATAGCATGAAGAAGAGAATACCGATTTTAAACAAATCTATTTTACAACAACGTGATTAGATTATTCGCAAGCATGACGCAAACCGATCAACTCTTGCGTGCTGTTCATTTAAAGCTCTCCATGAAAGAGTTTTATCATAGAGGAGATATTTTATTAAAGACACCAGCCTGAGTAACTAAGAGTGTAAATAAGTCTACACTGAAAAAAGGTTTTTCATTAGTTTCTGTCGCATACTTTTATATAAGATTTTTACCAGAAAAAACACTACACAAGCTCCAAACGAAAACGTTTTATGTTTAAACCTTTATTGTTTATGAGATGTGCTTGTAATAATATTACTCTGAAACCCTTAAACAACCCTGTGGAAGGATTTCAGGGCACGCAGCAGGACCCACATCTAATCAATCAGCATTCACCAACAGACTGGTTGACACACAGCGCTTTAGAGACACACGACAATCAGTTAGCCTCTTGGATGACAGCATTACCCATAAACACCCTCTTTGCACCTCAAATCAGTCGCACGTCACTCCGTAAGTGTTCGAACTCAGATCTGGTGGCTGTGAATGATATGGAATACGAGTTACATTATTTTCATACACATCCAGGCACTCAGTGAGTCCCTGTGCCTTGTGAATGAGGACACTATGCTATCCATCTCTACGCACCACAACAGAAATGTTCCTGCAAAGGATAAAGCTAATGAATCAGAATAACCTTGTACTGATTTGAAGTGACTCTTAGCTCTAAGGGACAAGCAGAGCCAACCCAGGACAGCAAAATCCCTCCGAAAACAGTGGCAAATCTGTAACCATTCTGCCAACACTTTCAACCTTTAAAACCATTTTCCATTCAGAATAAAACAGACTAAACGGGAAAAAACTTGCGTGTAAAGGTTTGTTCTTTTCAATAAAACTTTTGTCACGTTTCCTTCTTTTTCCCCGCTCAGCCCGCACTTTAAAACCTTGCACATCACATTTCTAAACCATCAATATGAAACAAAGCCCTTAAAATGACAACGCGAGAGCCGCTCTGTGGGAACGGTTATCTTAATTGAAATCATTCCGTGCTCCTGAAGACGTCTCAGTCCTCAGAATTCTGAGCTGTGGGCTAGACTATTGTCAAAAGCCCAGCCCATGGGAAAGTATCTTTAAACATGGAGCAAATGCTCTAGAAATTAATGGCTGCGCTACGAAAGTTCAAGGGGGAGAAGGACGAATCTGTTTAACAGGATGGAAAATGTCAAAGTCACAGCAAGCAGTGTCTGGTGACTTTTTAAATGGATGGAGATTGCAAAATAAAGAACAGGAGCAAACAGAATGGCACACAACACACAAACTGCAAACAAACAGATATAACAATTTGCCTTTATTTAACTTTATTACCTGTTGATCCAACAGACCAAGTGATGTTGAGGTTGAAGTTGTTGGATGCGTTGATGGACATGTCCAAATTTTTATTGGTCTAAGAAGGAAAACAAATTGGGGAAAAAAAATGAATCATTAAAATCTCTCAGCTCAGCAAAGCCAATAATAACAACACACCTGCATTTCTTTCATGTGTGTGTTAAGGTCTGAGAAAAACCTGCTAGTGTTCACTGTGCTTGAATCCTGATTTCCAGGAAAAATAATAATAGGTTTTGGCATAATTCTTTGGTCTGTACCCTACTTTGAAATGTCAACTATAACAAATGCTATTTTTACTGTTTGATCTTGCCTACGCTGTCTTCTGATAAGATCACGCTCGGTCCGGTCGGTCTGCCGTAACCAAGAGCGATCGCCTCTCAGACAATGTTGTGATTTGATCAAGTTACTGAAGAGCTACATTTCACAGCACAATAGACATGAGCCTAATCAGTTCGGTTTGTAATTAGATCCTATCTGTCAAACTGTCTGTGATGCTCCTTTGGCACAGTCAGAAAAGAGGTAATAAAAAAGGAAGAAAAAAAAACAGCTCTTTACATTTGGTGGGGTTAAAGATTCACTTGTGGTTGAAATGTTTCAGTTCAGGAAAGTTTTAGCATGTAAAGGGTTTTCCACGACCAACACGTACAGTACTGTGCAAAGGTTTTAGGCAGGTGTGAAAAAATGCTGTAAACAAAGAATGCTTTCAAAAATAGAAGTGTTAAACATTTATTTTCAGAAATGAACAAAATGCAGTAAATGAACAAAAGAGAAATCTAAATCAAATCATTATTTGGTGTGACCGCCCTTTGCCTTCAAAACAGCAGCAATTCTTCTAGGTACACTTGCACACAGTTTTTGAAGGAACTCGGCTGGTAGGTTGTTCCAAATATCTTGGAGAACTAACTACAGATCTTCTGTCTCTTCATGTGATCCCAGACACACTCGATGATGTTGCGATCAGGGCTCTGTGGGGGCCGTGCCATCACTCCATGCTGGTTTGAAGGCAAAAGGTAGTAACACCAAATATTGATTTGATTTAGATTTTTCTTTTGTCTGCTCACTTTGCATTTTGTAAATTGACAGAAATAAACACTCATTATTTCTATTTCTGAAAGCATTCTTTGTTTACAGCCTTTTTTCTCACCTGCCTAAAACTTTTGCACAGTACTGTACATTCCAAAGCGTTAGCAAAACCAGCAAACTTCTTTTGACTAGAGAAATCGTTACAACCTAGAATATTATTGGGGTAAAAGGAATTCTTCATGTGTTCTTTGGATGGTTAAAAAGCTTGCAAAAGAAAAACTCGATATGATGTAAAAAAAAAAATAAATAAAAAATGTCTTTGTGACTGTTACCAGCAAAAAGGTGATTAATAACCTACAGCATATCCCAAAGTGTTTAATTCTTCTTATACCAGAGGGATTTCTTAATGATTACAACTTTTAATTTCTGAATGATCGACATGTCGTACTGGTTAAATATTTAGCCTCGCTCACACTCTGTGTGTGTGCGTGTGTGTGCGCGAGTGTGTGTGTGTGTGTGCGCGCGCGCACAGTACTGTGGAAGGTGAGTGCAGAATGACCGACCTGTTCTGGAGTGGCCATGAAGTTAATGGCAGTGTAATATTGGTCATCCTCTTGAAGCAGACTGAAGGTGAACTGGTAGTCAATCAAAAGGTTATCTGTTCAAAAGACATTAGAGTTAAAGCTGTTACATCAGAGCTTACTGCAACACACCATATTATTTATAACAGGCTTTAGAAATATGATTCATTCATTCAGATGCATGCTGCTAGAACTAACATTTAGAAACTAGCTCACCTCAGGGATGCAGACACGAAATATAAAACATGAGGCATTATGGAGGTGGTGCAAAGGGCTTCTTTAAAGTGCTAAATGAGTCATCAGTCACCTGTAGCTGTTCCATGACTAAATAAATGTATTGCCAATGTCGTTATGATGACAGGGACGTTTTACCGAGACGTTTATGGTCTGTTACGTCGTCACGCATACCCCTTTATACAACAGCACCACCTCTTACAGATACCACAACGAATGCAGATATTCATACTTCTAACAGAATGCTCTCAGTAGCTGCTGTTATGACAGGCAGTGGCCGTTGCTTTATTACGAGACAGAACACATCGTCTTTACAAGAGCCTGTCAGGACTGCTGCTGTGACTCGGCTAGTAATGAGTAATTACCTGTCCAATAAACAGAAGGACACACGGACACGCCATTAACAGACTGTTGTGAGGGGAATAATCGAGGTGTGTGCTGTCGAGCTTAAAAACAGGTCTCACATAATTTGCAGTAGATAGATGACGATTTTACATTATGCAAATTGAGGTCCTGGCATTAGTCTAGAAATTGTATGAAATCCAAACTTTCTCTCTTTAAAAGTCCTCTTAGGAATTTAAAGAAGACTCAGATTTTTATAAGTCACTCAATGGAAGCTGTAAATATATTGACAAAGAAATCTGTTTAACTACTCCACTTTAACTGTTTATATCAGTTCACAATGCAGCAAGGAAAAGTTTTATGGTCAAAAGTATGCGAACACTTGACCATCACATCCGGATATGCTTGATGTTCATCCCACTAAAAAACCTTGGGCATTGATACGGTGTTGGACGACGCAAATTTGTCCATTCATCCTCAAGAGCATTAGTGAGGTTAGGCACTGATGTTGGGTGAAGAGGTCTGGGGTGCAGACAGCATTCCAGTTTATCCTAAAGGTGTTCAGTGCAGTGGGGTTAGGGTCAGGGTTCTGTACAGAACACGTGAATTCTTCCACTCCAACGTTGCACGCCAAGTCTTCACAGAGCTGGTTTGGGCCTTATAGTTAGTTCCAGTGAAAGAAAATGACAAAGCTACAAAATACAAAAACATTGTAGACAATTGTGTTCTTCCAGCTTTGTGGTGACAGTTTGGGAAAGACCCACATATGGCTGTAACGCTCAGGTGTCTATACACCTTAGGCTACACTACACCTTAGAGGTCTACAGCTTGGCCTGTATGGATTTTCTCTGCAGGGGCAGATAAGAGTTACAGCATATCCTCTCTCCATTCCTGAAGTTTTCCAGAAAGGTGGATGTTAAGCAAACAATCCCATTAGTGATCCAGTTCCTGTGCCATACAAGGAAATTCGTGTTGATTCATGTTGTTTTCCAGCTATGATATTACAGTTTTCTGTGACCATTTTATAAAACCAGGGCAAAAATCAAAGTGATAAAGAGAGTGAGAAGTTCCTGCTGGCACTACCGCCAACCTCCTACACCATTCCCAGATCGTAATTAGCCGGTTTAATCACTTCCATCAAACGTCAGAGTTTCACAACTCGTTCACAATATGAGGGAAGTGCAGTGGAGTACACATGGACACATTAGCACTCTTCTCTAATCAGAGAAACAGAAGCTGTCGCTCAATGCCTACACACTCCATCTAAAAGATATACTTGGAGTGGAGCAGCGACAGAGTGATTGATAAATTGACGGGTTTGTTTAATGCGGACTGGAGATAGCTCAGGGATAATGCTGGCAGCTTTTGCAGACTGAGTGAAATCTGATGTCCTAAATGCTCCTGACCGCATTAAGGCTGGATGAGCCCCGTGCTGACGGCTGATAGAGAATGCAAAAAAGCATACGCGTGTCTGATGTCGTACCGCAACACTGCCACCTAGTGCTTCATCACCGCAGCTCTCGCATACAGATCACACAGCTTGTGAGCGTGTCTGTGAATGAACGCTTAGACACACGCAGGGACACGTAATCGTCATACGTCCTGTGAGATGTACACTGAGTAACAGTCGACACCCCTACCTACGCTTCCTGTTCTCTCAGAGTATGGAGTCTTTTAGTCATGTTCTTCCGCTGTTACAATCAAACCGAAGCCTGACAACATTCCACTTGTTACATTAACATATAATCATTTAAAATACAATAGTGGGATACAATCTAGGTGACAAATCTGGACTGCTTTTACAACGTGTAAGGTAACTGAGCTGTACCGTGTCCTGTTAATCAGAGACTTGAAGTCATAATGGAGTGAAATAATGATTACTCGCTGCTCTTAAAGGCCATACTTACAGTAACAGGTTCCTCTCAAAGGGTTGCCAAGGTAACGATTCTCCGAATCACAACTGCAAGAGAAGTTTAACAGAATCATTAAAATGACAAGAAAACTGAGAGTTTACAGAGAGTGTGCATAATAAACCAAAGCTTTAGAGAGTACTTCACATTGGATCTGTGGAAATCTCTCACATGACCACATTTTGATATTTTCTACAAATTACAGGAGAAGAAATAACTAGAACTTATACTGAATAGTAATTAATACCGACTCTCTTGCATGTGTCTCAACCAGAAGTTCTAGCATTTTAAAGTCTACCAAAAGAGAAAATTTGCATGACAATGAAGAGACAAGGTTTGGAATGAATGTAAATATACATACTTCAACACTATTTAGACATTCGAACGGATATATTATTAAAGAGAAATCTCAATTATGGTTAACTAAAACCAACCAGATATTTTTTGTCCGTTTATATACTAAATACTGACGTCTGTTGAGTTTTTCTTCAGATCACAAGTATCAAAAATGTCTATTTAAGGGAGCTATAAAGCAGCATCATCATATAGCTCGCAAACAAATAGCTCACTGAATCAGGTGTGTGAGAAGAGCTAATTATTGCAATTCCTCATAACTGATCGCAAACTATGTAACGAAATGTCATTTCAGATGACTTATTCTTCCCAAATAGGTTTCCTTCAAAATGAAGAGCAAAGTACTATTTATTACAGTCCACATGCAAACAAGCATCATATGAGCTTGGTCTTTAATGATGATGTCACTGTATGAAGTTTTGTGTGTCTTGCACACCTTATAAACAACAACCTACTGCTTTGTTCGATTATTTTGTTTCTCCACCTATTGTAAAACTCGCTAAACAATTAACATCAATTTGCCTACAGGGCTCTTTCTCGCTCTTAATCTAAGCAAATTTCACGTTCTTTTGCTCTACCAAGCAACAAAGCAGAAGACGAATTAAAGTCTGCAGCCTCTGATGATCAAAGTTTCACTCTGCGCACTCACTTTCCTCATTCCCGCTGTCTTTCAGTCCAGGTATCAGAGAGCAGATGGAGTCACTTTGCTTTATTTGCCTGTGAATGCTGGCCTGAGTGCAGTCTAATTTAGCACTTAAAAGTTACGGTCAACCTCAGTGGTAATTATAGATATATTAAACTGATGCGTAACGTGAGAAAGTGGAGTCATTTTCTTGTGTTGTGTTCTCACTTCAAATATTTCAGAGTTTGCTGTACTTAATTGTGGGATGTCTTGGGATGTCAGGGTTAGACTGGCGAAGATTAAAGCTGGTTCAATTGCTGAAAATTACAGAATAATGCACCATGGCTAGAAGTAATAAGGTCATAAATTGTCAGCGATTCAGAAAGTCAACCATAATATGAACATTTACAAAGTAATGATACTAAGATTTCTTAAGTTCCCCAACAATGTAACACTGATTACACGATTAACAACTGATCCTTAAGCACAAGCGTTATATAACAATTAAACCACTAATTAAAATCATCCGTTCTTGCAGGATGCATATTTTTACAGCAGAAATGATGCAGAAGGGAAATAAAAACAAAAGAAGGATGAGGAATAAGGAACAGAACAACAAGGGCAGAAAATAAAGGCAGGAAATAAGAACAGAATAGAAGGACATAAGTGAAAAAGGGAAGACACTGAAAGAAGAAAGAACATGAGAGAAGGACAAAAGAAAAATTATAGAACAGACAAAAGAGGAGGAGGGCAGAAGAGAGGTAGAGACGGACAGATGAACGAAAAGGATGGAAGAGAAAAGAAGGAAGTGCAGCAGAAAACGATGGAAGGACTGATGGAAGAGAAGTATAGAAGATAAGAAAGAATGTATGGAATGGTGGAAAGAAAGGTCAGAAGAGAAGAAGGACGAGAGAAAGAAGGAAATTAAAAATGGAAAGAGTAGAATACGTCGGATTCTCTAACACTCAGATTATTATATTATAGTATATATTATTATATTTTCTATAGAAATGACTGTGACTCCTGCATTTTGTTCACACACACACACACACACACACACACACACACACACACATTCTGACCACTGTGCCCAGGTCTAAGGACAACCAGCCCTGTTGGCAGTTTTAGAAAACCTGAACACATCATTCCCCCTTGCCTTTCATCTGTTTGACATTTCAGAAATGACGGTACACTGGCGTGCATGGGCACACACAAACACACACACACACCGAAGCAATAAAACATAATGCACCCTACTTACAGTATCTTAATTTAATCTGCACTAAGTGCACACCCACACACTGAACATGTGCCAACACCGTCTCTGTGCATCGCTTTAATCTAACCCCCACTCGGGTCACACTTTTGTCTAAAACACAACAAACCATACAGAATGAGGCTGTATTAGAGCATGACGAACTTCAAACAGGAATGATTTTCCTTTTGATTGTTTCCATTTCAGTAATTAAGAAGGACTCTTGAACCTGAGAGCACTGAGAGCAATCGCCTGGGAGCAATGCTACTGCAAATGCTAATTTCAAAACACACACACACACACTTCTGGCACACACAAAGGAACTACATCAAGTTTTAATCAAGTGGTTTAAACTCCATCTTTTAGCTGCAGTGGTGCGTATGCTTGAATACAAGACTTGTTGAGGGCGCTGGGTAATGGACTTTGGTTGTCCTGTATGATGGAGGAGAGAGAGAGAGAGAGAGAGAGAGAGAGAGAGAGACAGAGAGAAAATGGGGTAGGAAATCAGTAAGCAAGAACATGCCTCCTTGCATCAGGTACACCTGCACACCTTACTGCAGCATCCATTAGCTGTATTAAAGGCTGTTAAGATTGCAATTTGGGCTCAGTGCCATTTGGGGCAGGAACATGTGTGTTATTGATACTCACAGGTTACATTGGTCTCCTTTAATTCCCTTGGTGGTGCAGAAACACTTCCCCGTCAGCACTTGGCACACACTGGCATGGCCATTACACTTACAGGCTGGAGAAGGAGAGAAAACAGAGTATGAGAGACAGACAGACAGACAGACAGACAGACAGAGAGAAAGGCAGATGCACAAAGAGAATGAGACAGACAGAGATTAAGCAATGAATGAGAGAGAGAGAGAGAGAGACACATTGATAGAGAGAGAGAGAGAGAGAGGGAGAGAGATTGAAAGAGAGAGAGACACTGAAAGTGAGAGAGATAGAGAGAGATTGAAAGAGAGAGAGTCTTTAGATGACGAGCACATAGCACCTCAGCAATTAAACTAATTAGACCTGCAGAAAGCTGCCTTTTAGCAAGTGAAAGCTTAACAGCAGAAAGTGAGTCACCAATCTACTTCAACAAGAAAAACTTTCTGTGGAAAGATCTAACGCTGTGAGACATAATTATGCATTGCTGCCAATAAGCGTAATTAGTGAGAAGACAAAGTGACAGTTGAGAACAGTATCTGTCAATCTCCCAGAACCACAATAGTCAAGAACCGTAGCAGTGGTGATGTGGTGTATTTTATCTGACCTGCAGCAGAAGCAACAGAGAGTCACTTTGAGGAAGAACCGCTGTGTTTGTTTCTAGATCACAGTCACAATTCTCTGTGCAATAATACCTGCTCTTCACATCCAAGGTTTGAAGATGAGGAGAGGAAAACACAGTGGTGTGGTGGCTGGTAATAGTGAACACGATGTGACAGCAAATCAACATGCTATCTATGTATTCGTCTGAATCTGGACTAGGGAACATGATGGACATTTGGGAATCGGAGTTAACAGATTTTTGTATGTCTGCTCTTCTAAATCAACATAATTCTTACTTCTTATTTTTTAAAGAACCTTTTTATGTGTTTATAAGTACCGTAATTTCCGGACAATTGAGCGCACCTGAATATAAGCCTCACCCACTGAATTTTAAAAAAAATATTATTTTGAACATAAATAAGCCGCACATGTCTATAAGCCGCAGGTGCCTACAGGTACGTTGAAACAAATTAGCTTTACACAGGCTTTAACGAAACACGGCTTGTAACAAAAATAAATAGGCTTTAACGAAACACGGCTTGTAACAAAAATAAATAGGCTTTAACGAAACACGGCTTGTAACAAAAATAAATAGGCTTTAACGAAACCCGGCTTGTAACAAAAATAAATACAGGGTTTCTGCAGGGTTTAATCAGTCAAATTTAAGACTTTTTAAGACCTTTTTATGACCATTATGATTTGAATATATGACCTACACGAATTACGATAAATAACTTGTCATTAAAATTCCTTTCAAAAGTCTTTATTATTGACTTTTATTGAAAGTAACAAGTTTTATTATTTAAAGAGTAATTCTATTATTATAGTATTCAACACCCACAGGACCTCCGCTTTCAGTGTGGAGGTTGATCCGAAACCACTGTGTGTGGCGCTGGATGAGACAGAAACGGAATCCCGCGCTGTACTTGGACCGGGTAAACCTGTACTTGGAGCCGAACAAAACTGACAGATCGCCTGCACCCGCTGCAGGCCTTTTACAGCAACGATATGCTTTTCCGACTTTGCATGCGACTTCAAGGCTTTTATGCCTAAACTAGACAGCTCCAACGTCTTCTTACACAGAGTGTAATAGGCTTGATACCGATTGTTAGCGACGGGCTTGGCTTTTCCCATTGTGATAGCCAGGATGATTTCAATTAAACTAAGCAGTGACTCAGTATGACACAGTATGTTCGGAGTTCGCGCGGGTTTCTGTGAAAGTCCTTCTGACAAGTCTGTATGTTGCCGCATGGACCTTGTAGTTCTGGAACGCTGTGATACCAGTGTGATACCACCCAGATTCCTCATACAGAACTACAACAGGCGAAACAAATGAATGCCATTGCCGCCGCGAGCGCATTTTGATTGAAGAACAAATTAATGGACGAGCATATCAATTTAAGACGTGGCTAAATGTTTTTTATGACCTTGTATGGAAAATCTGGACGTTTTTATGTCTTTTTATGGCCTTAAATTCTTATTGTTAAATGTATGACTTTTTATGACCCCACGGAAACCCTGTAAATAGGCTTTAACGAAACCCGGCTTGTAAAAAATGTAAAAAATTGGCAGTAAACAGAAGCCTACCAAGAAAGTCATTGGTCACTATCTTCCTCCTCCTCCTGTGCACTGAAACCATCTCCTTCAGTGTCAGAGTTAACCCATTCGGCAATTTCATCGGTCTAATGAAAGCTTCATGCCGCCAGAAAACTGAGCAGGTCACAAAATGTGTTTTTTTGGGAAAAAAAAATTGAAAGCGGGAAAAATCCATATTTTAGCCGCGTCGTTGTTTAAGCCGCAAGGTTCAAAGCGTGGGAAAAAAGTTGCGGCTTATTCAGTAGTCCGGAAAATACAGTAGATACCTATTTAAATCATTTTTTTTGTTACCTTACCTAAACCTCAAATAGTGTTTTACTGGCAACTGGATGCACCACAAAGCTGTGCAGTAAAAAAATCTAAATGCATTTAAAAGATAGTTAGTAGGCAATACCAAATTTTACATGTTATTACATACAGGCTATTTGCATCTTGCCTATGAATTCAGTTTTCTTGGCTCTGGGCTTCCTTTGATTATAGATACTGCACCAGTCATAGATCTTTGTTTAACTCCTCCAAGAAATTTGAGCTGTGTATAATGTTTATTTGCTCACCTCTCTAGCCGACCCCAGCAGTATAAATCTCCTGTGTCTAATTGACATGCAGTTAGTGTAGAGCACAGCTTTAGCTTAACACCTAGAACACTGAGCAACATGAGGTGTTGTACACAAATGCTAACTGAATCTGGAAGAAGAAAAAAAAACTCTGAGAGGAGATCTGAGAGGTCCACTGCGGTGCCAGAGATCTCTGTTTTAAATAAACAGAGCCAGAGGGTATACAACACCTCTCACCTCAACCACACAATGCGCTACTTCACTTACAAGGCAACAGCACGCCTGTTGGGATCTCAAACACATGTATATGTGCATTCATGTGGGAGAGCTTCTGCTTTTCTAGTACAGCAGGAGCACGGAAACCTTTCCTCCCACATCTAAATGCACAGGCTCCTGTATGACCTTAACACAAATCGTGCTCTGTGTGGGTTTAGTCACTCTACTATTGTGTACTATTAACTGCCTGAGCTGCTGAGTCTGACGATGCCTCCTGTTGGCTGCACGCCTCACTGACCTTGACACTTCCCTCCGTTGGTGGGGTCGCCATGATAACCAGGCATGCAGGTTTCGCAGTGTGGGCCGGTGGTGAGGTTACGACACTGCTCACATACGCTCCCGTTCACACAAGTGCTGTGACCATTACACTGACAGGCTGAAAGATTGGAAGGAGAAGGGATTAATCTTCCTAACTGTGAAGAAATACTTGAGGCTCATATATTTTACCACAGGACAGACACAATAAAGAGATGCTAAGCATATAACTTGATAATGCTGGATTTCATGTTAGTGTGTGTTCTCACCAGGGCACTGGATAAAGGCCCACTCATAGCCTCGTTCCTTGGGGCAGAGAGTCGTATCCAGCAGCATGTCCTGGCTGTTTTTGTGTGGGTTCTTCATAGGGCCGCGGTACGAGCCTTCCACACACTGTCCTTTGCCTGTATTAGTTGGGTCTCCACACCATCCACAGTCAGGCTGCTCCAGGCATTGACCACATGTCCGAAAGCCAGAGCAGTTCTGAGCTAGATATCCAAAAATAAACGGGGAAAAAAAAAATAGTGAAACCTTTTAAATGAACAAAAGAAGGTTCGAACACTAGGACACCATCGATAATGAAAATATATTTTATTTTGGATATATTGTCTAGGTCTATAAAAGCTTTTTGACATGGCAGTATTTGGAAAGACAATTTTCTAATTAGCAAGACCACAGTGAGGCTCACATCAATAACGCTATACTGCATATTATATTATATAATATAATTTCATCTAATGACTGGAGATGAGACCATGTCCAGAATCAATTTTTTTTTTCATATCATGTGTCTGATTCATCAAACGCAACCAGCACTCGCTAATCACATTCACAGAAATCACTAGTTCTCATCATATAGTACAGAAGTCATTTCTTGGGTGCAGTTTTTGCTGACTAGATGATGAGCCCCATGAGTCCCTCCATTTGATTCCTCATCTGGAGGCAAGCAAACCAAACCGGTCCAGCAGCGAATGCGTCTCTCGCACGCACACAGTGTCTGACACACCTTACGTAACTGTGTTAATAAATCACAATGATCATTATACAGTTAATAAAAAAGTCTAAAGGATATTCTGCTCATTAATTATCAAACCCAAACCAATAATTATATTAGTAATGCAGGAAATAAAATTGAAAGGCTGTATGAAAATTCGATTGTAGAGGATTGTTTATCACACACTGAAGAGATTTCCAACTTTGTGCATGTAGGCAAGCGTCAGCACAGAGAAAGTGCCTTTTCTTTTTTTAAACAAAAAAGGGGAAGTGACACACAGGGTACGGTGAGACGTCTGTGGTAAGTAACTGTCACTCTGCAAGATGAAGAGATTCATTTTAGTGACAAAAATATTTCCTCTAGTCAGAGATTTACAGACTCACACCACCCACTTCTGCTTGAGAGATTTTAATTCTTTTTCCATCAGAGTGAGCAGTTCGATTCAGTCAGTGAAAAGCTGGTCCCCGCACACAAGAACACACACACACGCACGTCATTTTTTTTACAATGAAATTCTCTCAATAAGAAATTTAAGACACTGACAGTTCAGTTCCACTGGAGCTTTTCTTTACAACAGAGAATTTTCCAATATGTCCCAAAATCTTAACACCTAGAATTAATTTCTATTGTCAAATGGAAAATGGATCATCTATGTTGTACAATATGCAAATAAAAATAACTAGATCAGTTCCCGAGTAGAGAAACAGAATGTTGTTCCCGTATCTTAGAGAGACTGCAAGCTGGAATCCTGATAATGCTGAAGCCATCTGTGGCTGGGAGCCGAGGGCGTTCGTTTGGCCGCTCTCTCTGACATACTCCCTCTCTCTGTCAGTCACAGTGACATGAGCCAGTCTTGGGCCTGAGCGGCAGTTTGGAAAAGATGCAGTTGGATGGCTTCACGTGTCTAAGGGTAAGTGCTATGTTAGCCTTCACACAGAGCTGCTAGCTGTCAGATAGGAAACAGGGGAGAGCTGGCAGGTAGGTGGAAATCCGGCAGGTAACAAAACAAGGAAAACAATAAAAATAATGGAAACATATTAATAAAACCTGGATATTTATGCTATCTTACCAAAACCTCGATTTTAAGAAAAACTCAAAAAACAAAAAGAAAAGAAAAAAAAAAAAAGCTTTGTTTCTTGATTTCTGTGCTTGCTCTTAGATCACCGGAATTGCCAGGAGGAAAATTCCGATGTTTAATCAGAGAAATTGCCAGGTAGTTGAGTTAATGTGAGAGCATTCTGCTCTATAGCTGTTTTTTTTACTATGTTAATCTCACTGAAAAACAATAATGTCGGTTACAGACCCACAAATAGACGTACAATTCTAAAAACAAGCATTGACTGAATCAGTGAATTAGTGGGTGTTGTGTTCATTCTGCCAAATAAATAAATAAATAACCCTATACCCCTAACAATGTCTATGTGGAAGTTTAGATTGTTCTGGCATGGCTTTCTTCAAGGCACTGTGCTTTATTACTACCTCCAGAAACATGCTGATAAGTGAATTGTCTGCACTCAAATACAATTTACTCCTGTGCATCTTAAAGCCTCTAGTAGTTGTCCACTGCTATTACTTCAGGAATCCATCAGTGATTCCTGATTGCATCTTCACTTCCAGTTGTGATGTCTCTCTGATGCATATCTGACGTTGTGTTCATCCAGCACTAAAATCATCACAGCTTCATTTACACCAGTTCTCACTTCAGACGCCATCAAACACTCAAAATAAATAGCAACCACAGATTGCTAACTCTCTCACGCTCACAAGAAATCTCACACAATGCAATTGTAGCCTTTATTTCCTATCTGCAATCAATCAATCAAATCACAAGCATTCATGTTCCAACAACCCAACCACTATTGTTCCCCCTTTCTCCATGATATGAATCAACCGGGAGGGAAAACTTACCCACACAGTCTCCAGTCTGCCATTCCAGACACTGACCATAGGGAAAAGAGATGACATACGCGTTGGAGTCCACACAGCGCTTGGTGCTGCCACACCACATGCACTCTGTGGCCTGACTGGTGCAGTTCTCACAGGTCACATGCAGCGAGCAGGGCGTCTTACACGGCCGTGCATTCCGGCTCTCTGCAAAAATAAAACCAGACCTGTATCTCAGTTCATGAAGTAGTCTAGATATGAAGAAAAATGCTGTGCTAGATTCTAACACAGTCAAATGTGCTCTCTTAAGCAAAGAAATCACAAAGAGGAAATAGTCAGTATTTTTTATCAATGGTGTTTTATACGGTTTAAGCTTGTGGGGATGCACTTATTTCCAGGGATTTCAGAACAGCGTAACAGACATTGCATCATAGGGCAGGCGTGGCCTATTTGATCATCTGACCCTAACCGTAACCGTTTGTTTGGTTGTTTATTTGTTTTCAAAAATAGCTTAACTGTAAGATAATAAAGCATAATAGATATAAAATATAAAATCTACCTGTATGACTGTTTTGTCCTTCATTATCCATAGTAGGTATGCTTTTTTTTTTTTTTTGAAAGAGGGCGTTTTTCCAAGACCTCCAGAAACACAACCACTTTACGTCGTGGTAACGAAACCCCTGGAATTTAGTGAATGCCTAAGCTTGTGGGCTCGAATTTACAAGAATGCTTTCTACATAACTAATAACACCAGTTTACAGCTTTGTATAGAATATACAATAAAAGCACAACACAAATCAATGATTATATTCCCCTATTTTGTTCTTCTTCAGCTTCCGCACAATCACAGTATCTGCTATCAAACAGGGCAATTCTTTATTACCAGAGAGAACATATTGCTGGTCTGGAATCATTGTTAAAAACAGTTGACTTATTTGAAAAGAAAAAAAAAAAAAAATACTATGGGGTTTTTTTAATAGTTATTTATTAATGTACTTAATCAGACCAATTGTCACAACAAACAGAGCCATTTAGGAAAACCAGCTTTCGAATGACTTGCATTAGTTAAACCAAAATAGCCCACAAATCCTTAAATATTTTGGACTGGAACAGGTCTATGGAATTATTTATGTTAGCAATATTTCCAAAAAAAAAAAAAAAAAACAACTCTTCAGCGGAGGAAAACAGAGGAGTCTAAACGAAGCCGTAAAGATGAGTATGGTGACGAGAGCCTCACCGACTGCTTTCTCACAGATGAGGCCGTCTGTATTGGCGTTGCAGGGATTTGCTCTGAGCCCTGAGACATGCGCTCTCTCCAGGTAGGCACAGAAACCTGAGTCATTGGGCTCTCCAGGCAGCCACTGCAGAGAAGTGTTAGTGAAGGGAGTGTTGTCCTCCCATCCCCAGTAGGACACGTTAATCTTCCTCAGGCCCACCCAGGGGAACAACTTCTGCAGAAATGAAAACACATTAAGGTTTAGTGACACTGCATGACCTCACACAATGCAGAAGGAGGGCATGCCGCAAATCTGTGTTCACTTACATTGCTCTCTCTCTCTCATGAGGTGTCACACACACACACACACACACACAGATTTTCACTCACCTTGGTTCTTCTGAAATGCAGTAGCAGCAGTCCACTGAACATGATTTATTTCTAATCTTAAATTCATGTAGCTACAGTTCAGAACTGATAAGAGAAATATGTCTAAGCGTATAATGCAAAATCAGTGGCTTTGAATAACTGCAAGCCACACACATACCTTTTCTTGCTGCTGGTACTTTTGCAGTTCCCCGAGAACAAAGTCGACCTGCTTGGCAGTAGAAAGAGAGGCGATGATGCCACCCAGGTTCTTGCAGTAGTGCCGAGCATTGTCATAGCTCTCTCGGCTTGAGTTAATACGCAGACAGGACTCGCCCACTTGACTCCACCCTTCTCCACACAACTTGGCTGCAAACAGCCACAAAGAGACACACAGGAGGAGACGGAATCAGTCCGACTACAGCAAAGAAAATCATTCCAGCTATTTACAAAAGCATGACGAGTGCAGTAAAATAAACAGTGCTTAAAGATACATCACAGAGATGTAAACAGAGTGCAGCTCTGAACACAAAGCCTGTCATCGCTTCGAGACACAGCTATTCCAGGAAATCTGCAACACCTCATCACAGGAGTGATGTTGAGTGAGCTGTTAGTCAGCACAGAGCCAGTTTTCACCAAAAGATCTCATCAAACGCTCCTGACCCATGCTAGTGTGAACGAGACAGGCTCATGAGCACAGTAGTAGTAGTAAAGTTAGTGGAAATAGCAGCAGCGGCAGCAAGAGAAGCATTAGCTGTAGACGTAGCAGTAACAGTAGTAGGGTTAGTAGTAGAAGTAGCATGGGTGTGCGCTAGCCTAGTGGTGAAGGTGTTGGGCTACTAATCGGAAGGTTGTGAGTTCAATCCCAGGTCCACCAAGCTGCCTCTGTTGGGCCCCCTCAATTGCTTATATGTATAAATGAGAATGTCAGTCGCTCTGGATATAAGGGTGTCTGTTGAATGCTGTAAATGAAATGTAAAGTAGCAGTAAGAGTAGTAGAAGTTGCAGTATCAGTAACAAAGAGCAGTAATAATAGTATAGCAGTATAGAAGCAGTAGTAGTTGTAACAGGAGTGAACATACCCAGGTACCCATGTAAATACGGCCCCTTATTTACTTGGCATAAAGCTTTATTTAAATTTAAATTTAATTTAAATTAAAAATGAAAAACAACTTAAATTACACAGACATTAGATCCCACATTTAAGCCTGATCAGTTAGGTTTGCAGGCAACTAATGGGACTGAGTGGCACATTGAAGCTTTTCCTTGCCATCTAGGCGAATATTATTAATAATGTTGATGATGATGATGATGATGATACTAGTAGTTCAGCACACATTGCATCAGATCTCTACCAGTTACACAAGCCTCTCTTAGAAGTGTCATGACATGTCTGGTTTATTGAGAAAGTTATGTATAAACTGGTGATTGTACATACAGTAACTGAAGCTTTTAGACAACTAAGAGTGAATAATAAAGGTCTGGGTTTAAGTGCAAGAACACACTGGATGTTTTAGCCACCAGACATCTTTGACCACAAAAAGTAGAAACAAGCATTCAGTTAAATGACTGAAGATGCTGAATATTTCTCCTCGTTTTTGTTCTTCCATGCTAGTTGAAAATGAAACTCTGACTCATCCGAACAGTGCCGACGCGTCCCTGTTAAATTCTGCACTGTGTAAAAGCACAGTCAATAAGCTATAAAACACAACAACTCTTTTTAGTGCATCACCGTGTTTGCTATAATGAAATTCATCTGTGCATGAAAATCAAGTTGCCTTCTGTTTGCTAGTGTGGTTGGTGTCATATGGAGGGAGCAGGATGCAGTCATCATAAAAGTTTGTGGCTATCCGTTCAGTATCCAATGCAGAGTTTAGCACAGAAAATAACTGTTTGAGGCAGTGAACCCTAGAGAGACCAGAGCTACAATAAAAAGTGAGTTTGCATTTGCCTGCTTAATGTCATAAGACTAGACTTTGTTTATTGACAAAATTATGAATATCTTATGGTGTACAGTTCCAGATGCAGATACAGCAGGTGTCTCAGTCAGTTGGTGAATCATTTACATTTACAGATTTAGTAGACACTCTTATCCAAAGTGACTTACATTTTATTTCAGTTTATACATCTGAGCAATTGAGGGTTAAGGGCCTGGCTCAGGGGCCCAGCAGTGGCAGCTTGGTGGACCTGGGATTCGAACCGATGACCTTCCGATCAGTAGTCGAACACCTTAACCACTGAGCTACCACATCCCAATCGGTGCATTGTGTAGACATGTTCAGGCATTAGTAAGAAACCTTGCTCACTAAATACTGGGAAAGCAATAACTCAATTTCCACATCTGTCACTGCGAAAAACCCGAAAACGGAAAATATTTGAAAAAGTTGCACAGGTCATAAAAATGTGTTTGCTTAATCCCATGCGTTTCTGTCACAGTACTTCAAGCAGGATCCTAGGCTAGCTAATGGAATTTAAAAGTCATTACACTCAAACAAACTGTATACAGAACATCAAATAAATTTCGCTAATGTAAGAAAACATTTGACTGAAAACAAGTGTCTAAGACTGTGGGGGAAAAAAAGGTTGGATTATGTGGACTATTGTGATCTAATCCCACAAATCCAAAAATAAAATAAAATAAAATAAAATAAAAAAATGAATGTTTAAGAATTAAACTGAACTAAAATGACAACATGATAATGTACCGTCTTAAACCCTGCACATCTTACCAGGGAGAGCATGACACTCATGTTGCTGGTGATCCCACTGGCAGTTAAGGTTTAAGGTGCAGCTCTTGCAGTTAGCCAGCTTGCTGCAAATCTGCTCATTTCTGATTGAGCACTTGGTGAAGTTTCTCACACCCTGCAAGAGCAGAAAAAAAAAAAAAAAGATTATTAAAAATAAATATTGGATACAAATAGTTATAGCTTGAGCTGCACTACCGCAATGTAAATAGAACAGAAAAGCTCTCTGGCTCCCTCTATAAGGCCACTTACCGCAGTGCAGTTGCTGAGGGCTGAGATGCATTTCTTGTCGTCACACCACTGACAACCATTAGTGTTTGCGGTACAACTGGTGCAGTCAGAGAAGCGGTGACATCTCTCATCCACTGTAGCTAAAGGAACAGATGAGATGAGACAAGGTCAGAATAAGAAAGAGGAATAACGGCACTACAAAGCGAGAGAAGCCAAAGAACATGCATTTAAAAATGACTCGTTTCTAACTCTCCTGTCTGTGTGCATTAATGTTAAGAAAGGAAGTCAGGAAATCTCAAATTACTTCAGAAAGGATCTGCAGGGGTTTCTCAGAACACCTTAGAAGTTAAAAGAAAGGGAAAAAAAAAAAAAAAAAAAAACAATAAGCACATCAAACACCTGTCTCGTATAACCATTTACGCCCATTCGATAGCCCCATATAAAGAATCAAAGTGGTGCCCGCTCCCAGCCGTCAACCGCAACGCGGTGCTTTATTCTGGAATTAAGAGAAGACAATCACTCTATAGCCTTCTTCACTAGAGCAAAATACGATTCCAAGCTTCCTCTTTGGTGTGTCTCTCCTCCAAGACAAAGCATGTGCTGGTCTCTCACAACATACAAGAGGCTTGAATTTCAGATCAAACAATCCTCATGGCTTAGCACCACCACCACACAGCCAGAGGGCAAACACATGAGCATTATGCATCCCCAACTGCATGCGTGTGTGCATTTGTGTTCAGCTAAAAGCATGGTGAGGTCTTTTTGATGACTTCCATACAGCTGCTCATGATCAAAGAGGAATGGCAGAAAGCTGTGCTCGGTCCCTCTCATTACAACAGCTAAATTTGAGTGTGTGTGTGTGTGTGTGTGTGTGTGTGTGGGGCATGTGCACTAGCTCAAAGCAGCATACACCATTCTTTAGCTGAGGAAGAGAGACAGTCAACTTTAACCAGCAATTCAAATGGGGATATAAATAACACCTTTATGACAATTATACAGTGTTATTATAACAGTTTTAATTAGTAGACATTATTATGTGACCACTGTGATGCACATTAAAGTGAACACATTAGCATATATCTTTGATTTGCTTTGTTGCTTGGTGACAACATCAAAGCTGTGCCGTTAGAGAAAATCAATCAACTCCTGCTGAGCAATCAGATACAAGACTACAACAGGGATGTGGTGAAAACAGTAGGATTATGAATCAATAAGCAGAAGATTGTGTCAGCAGAGAAGCTGCATCGGCACGTACCAGGCTTGGCAGGGCAGAAGGTCGCAGGTGTGCTTGTGGAAAAACTGGGTTCCCAGGAGAGACAGCGGTTTTGTCTCCAAACGCAGCGCACCCCTGGACCTGCAGCCTCACACCGCTCTTTCCCCACAAACGCCTCGCAGCTGGGTGGCCTGTAGATCAGCACATCGTTCAACAGCACACTGGAGAATCCGCCGAACACATACATGGACCTGCAGACAGATGGAGAGTGAGAGAGAGAGAGAGAGAGAGAGAGAGAGATGGAGGGAGTGAGTGTGTGATATGTGTTAGCCATCAGTGAGCTGAAGGAAAACAGACCTGATGCACTGGAAATAGTTTAGCTTAGGCGTAATGCGATCAAAATATTCAAATGGTTTTCAAATAATGTCTAGTGCTTCATCACAAAAACTATCAAATCAACTATTTCAATCCTGGACTTGAAGCATAAAAATGATTTAAATAAATAAATAAATAAATAAATAGATAGATAGATAGATAAATAAAAAGCCTACATCCTTTTATGCCCTAGACATTATCACATAGCTACTAACCCATTACTGGTGACAGCAGTGTGGCCAAAGCGATTAACGTCTCTGTGCAGGTTTGGTCTGGGGAGGACCTTCCACTCGTCACATGCTGTGGAAAATGAGAAAATCATTAGCTTGCCGAACTATAATTAGTGAATTATAATCACAGGTACTATTAAATACCATTTCTTATGTACGACAACCATTTATAACAAGTGCAAACAGACACAGCCACAACAAACACCCACACACACACACACACACACACAGCACATGGCTATCTGAGCATATTTGAATTTGAACAACAAAATCAAAACAAATGAAGAAAAAACTACTTGAAATTAAATCTTACATGTACCGTTGTTGAGCTTTACACAGGGTTATATTTCTTAAATGGTTACTAGAGTTGCTGTGGTCTGGAAATTGAAATTGTCTATTATTTTATTTCTCTCCTAAGTCAGTAACCGTATTACATTTGAACACGTGAAAATGTCACAGCTAATGGAGGGAAAAAAGGTTTTAGATTATATCCCAAATAGCCCTTTTAGACATACTGTATAAGGCACCATACTGGTGAACATTACACATTACACATTAAATGAAATCTTTATGAACAGCTTATCTTTTAAGGACAGACATTATTGTATAATAGAATGTAGAATAAATGTTATGATTAGTATCATTTAGTGAATCGAGTTAAACTGTAAAAGTGCCTAATTAGACATGCTGGGTTTTTGTTTTAAAGGAAGTGCACAAAAATGATGTTACTATTGTTTTATTACATTAACAAAAAACGATTGGCTTCAATTTGGACAAAATTCACAACCGTAGGAATCGTAGGAATGCTTATAAGAACTACTTTTGAATATCAAATTTGTAGAACTTGCCTAAATTACACAGGATTACACAAATAGAGAGACCAGAGATGGAAAAAGATAAGTTTATACCAATATCATAAGCCAGGAAGTCAGCAGAGAAGCATTTGGCGCCATTGCTTAGGGATGTATCATTATGAGTGTTTCCCCCAAAGACGAGCAGGGTTCCTCCTAGCAGCACAGCCGAGTGGAGGTAACGAGGGTAACCGCTCTCCTTCAGAATAGTCCTAAAACACAACATGCATGGATTCCATTTAAAGAAGTGTAAACGCCACAGAAGTTAAAGCTACAGTCGTATATTAGCGAGGGCTAATGCTGTGTGAGGGATTACTCTATCACATTTTAGACTGACTTAGATTTAGATTTTTAGATTGACTTTATCACATTCAAAACTTCAGGCTTGATTTATTTTACTCTTTTATCTTTGCTATCACTTTTATAGTTCTAACCTAAGCCAGGGAGCTCATAATAACATAATAACAGCCTTGTCTTTATCACTTTTACCAGTTTAATGTATCCTCAGTGAGCAAGGCAACTGCATACACAGAACACAAACAAAGTTCTAAAGCATTCTTAATTAGCTGTGGTGTTTTTTTAATGCAAGTAAAACATGACAATATGCTTTATTTACTTCCCATCATCATAAAGACAACAACAGATAAATGAAATTATTACTGTACATGTAAAGAACTCCAGAATGAGTATGACACGACTCATGAGACTTGGCGATGATGATGATGATGATGATGATGATGATGATGATGATGATTATTATTACTATTATTATCATAAATCATAACCCAAAACAGACAAAACTATTAGAAGTGATGTATGTTTATGTTTGTTCATGCTGATGGACACTCACCAGACACGAGTGTGCACCTCATACCGGTACAGGTCATCTACAAGGCTATACTTATTAGCAGGCAGGGACTTGTAGCCTCCGTGGACGTACACACTCTTGCTGCCGGCATCGTATACGCTGCTGTGGCCGTAACCCCCCTGTACTGTGGCTCCTCTCGTCTCAGGAACCAACCATGTGTTTGTTTCTGTGGTCAGAGTGAGTGAACAAAAATAAGTGTTTGTGTGAGCATAGAAAGCAGAGCTGACACAAAACACAAAGCAATAAAAAAATACCAGTTTTCTTGGATTTTAGCCTATGGAGTATTTGAGTTTGTTTAGTACTAAGGAGCTGCTATAAGGGTTATATAACTACAATTTTTAAAAGGTCCAGTTCCCTAATGTTAGAGCTAATATGACTGAATATGAGCAACAGTTGCCTTTTAATACCTAATTATTACTGCTTAGCTCACAGCTTCGCGTAAATGGCACGAGGAATCGATGCAGACAAACATCTAATCATTCATTTAAACATTTATTTCCTTGGCTTGTTTAAATAAGCTAAATTGTCAGTTTGCAGACCAAAGAGAGTAAATTAAGAAAAGAAAATAATCATTTTCAAATGTCTCCCCCTAATCTGACTTAATACCAACAAAAAGTGTACTAAGATTTTTTTGCAACTTTAATATGCTGCTTTTACTTGTAAAGGTACATGTGGTGTATCTTCAACTCATTTCTGAGTATAGATTTAAAAGGATTTCCGGTACCTTAAATTATGAAATTATCCCCTTAAGGGATAATATATTGCTATTTCTAGATATTTCCGTGTGAGATAGAAAGAAATGCACCATTTGGTGTTTACACTACCATCTACTGTGAGAGTCATGTAACTGCACTAAATCCTCGCTAGAGGCCATGTGACATTTTATCCACACAACCACACAGAGGATGTTTGTACACATACTCCAGCCTCTTAATGGAGACTTCAGAATACTGTTGGTACGTTTGATTCGTTACACCGTTCAGTCAGTCACACACTCACTGATGTTGTACTCCTGCACGTTGCTGATGTAGCTGTAGATGGAGGAGTAGCCGAAGATGATCACCATTACCACGTCTCCTGTTTCCGTTTCGGCTATGTGTGCGGAATGACCCTCCACTGCGTAGACCTGACCGTGAGCCGGTGTGCTTGGAGATTGTTGAGCCCATGACTTACTCTGCATATTAAACACCCACAATTCGTCTGTTATGTTGCCCGAGCCCATCTCCAACTTGCCCCCGAACACGTAGAGCTTATCCTGCAGTGACAAGCCACAGAGATACAGAGAAAGTGCAGAGAAAAAGAAGGAAAATGAGAATGTATCTTGTTAATGGTTCAGCGATGAACAACGATGCATAAAACAAAGACATTTCATAATTACTGAGTATAAATTCCAAAAATAAACACATTTAAAATATAAAAATAAAAAATTGTGAAAGCTGCTTTTTCAATCCCAGGCTCTGGATGTGATCTCTAATCCAACAAAACACAGTAAACTTAGATGTAAGACAAACCTATATGTGCTAATTATCTGCCTAATGGTTAGAGTCTGACTCGTAACCCGAAGGTTGTAGGTTCGAGTCTCAGGCCGGCCACGACTGAGGTGCCCTTGAGCAAGGCACTGAATCTCCCCAACTGTTCCTCGGGCGCCGCAGCATAAATGGCTGCCCACTGCTCCAGGTGTGTGTTCACAGTGTGTGTGTGTTCACTGCTGTTTGTGTGCACTTTGGATGGGTTAAATGCAGAGAAGAAATTCACGTCTGTCACGTATGTCAGACGTCACGTATGTCACGTCACTTTCACTTCCACGACTGTGTTAAGAACTCATTTAACTCTTTTTCCTAACAATAGGATCAGCAAATGATTAGCTTGTGCTTCTTGATAATGAGAAAAGATAAATTGTAGATAAGTAGATAAAATAAATAATACAAAGTTTATATAAATCTTGGTATGAACAATGATGACGCGTGCCCGTTCTCGACAGTTCTGCCGAATTTACAGCAGATTAACAATAATTAACTGAACGCTGAAATCGGCCCACTGTTCTGAACGTGACCAGAAAAAAAACTAATAAATCTATGATGATAATGTCTTCTGTGAACAAGCCGTGAATCAAACCTGGCTGCAGACAATTCAACTCAAACCTACTAACAGTACTTTAAGAAAACTTAAGACATTAAGACATTTCCCCCCCCCCAAAGACATTTTTCCCCCTCAAGGGTTCAGCCAATCCGCAAGGCAAATGTAAGAAGTGTTCTTGGGAAGAATGTCGATCTTAAGGCAATCCCTACTGCAACAGAACTAAAACTGTTTGCCAGTTGTGTGCAGGGCTGGATATTTGCCCAGGTGCCCCAAAGAAGCACATTAGGTATCAGTTTCTAATTCACAGAGATGGTTCAGGAGTTGTTACCTGATAGAGTGTGAGAGAATGACCATATCTCGACACGGGCCCATTACTGCTAGCCACAGTGTTCCAGGTGCCACTGTCCAGATTATAACTGCAGAAAGACAGGAAAATAAACCTCATTTTTTCATCCTCAAGCTCACAAGCTGTAAACAAATTCGCCGATTACTCACTTTAGAATCATCTGGAAGTTGCTATAGTTAAAAGTGTAGCCTCCAACAACCCACATGACCTTTTCCTGAACCACTGCTTTATGGGATGCTCTGCCTAGTGATGTACCAAAAGGCTTCACTGTAGGCATAACCCAGTATGACTCATTAGAGGGCACTGACAGAGAGCAATCCGGACCTGAAAATAAATAAATAAATAAATAAATAAACAAACAAACAAACAAACTGTGGCAATAGATGAGAGAGGGCTAAATCCCCTGATGTCAAACTAATCCCATTTTTAAACTCCCAGGCCTAGGAACACTATACAGTAGGTTTCGATAACACGTTGGTTCTCGATAACCAACATGTTTACAGATTCTGTCCCTAATTCATTATTTTCCATATCTAATCCCAGGAGACCTGGAGAATAATTGGGTCCTTGGCACACTGTTATCATCATGAGACTGAGTGATAATGCTACAGCAGAGGTTACTGCAAAATGCATAAGCAAGCAGGAGCCACTGGCACGTCGTCACCACTAGAGGGAGACAGTACACACGATTATTTCCAACCTTAAAGCTCTCTGAGTGTTGCTGAATTGCAGTATTTTTTATATATCAGAGAGGAAAAGAGCTGAGGAGAAGAATAAAAAAAAAAAAAGCAGACAGACGAGAGTGACGAGGAGAAGAGAGTAATAAGTAAAAAAAAAAAAAAAAAAAAAGAAGAAGAAATGGGAGGAATGAGGAGAGGAGGTGAAGAAGAAGAGCGAATGTGTGTGAGACTGAATGAACTGCAGTACCTTGCCAGCTGTCATTACACACACACAGCTTTTCCCCAGTGAGGTCACAGTAGCCATGGTCTGGGCTGCCACAGTTGTTCCTGCAGTAAGGGATGTCGCAGGCTTTGCCCTTCCAGTATTTATCACACTCACAGTACACTCTGCTCGCTATAGAGTTTGAGGTGGTGCACTTGCCATGGCCTGAGCAGTTATTTGGGCACGAGTTTATCCTTTTAGGAGAAAACAAAAGTAAGGACACTGAAAAACAGATTTTCCAGATAGCGGAAGTGCTAAAGAGAGAAAATGTTGAAATTAACGTGTATAAGCCACTGATGATTAAAAAATGACTTTTACACCCTCTCTATTAGTATTCCAAGGTGTGTTTAATCAAATTCACTGTGTGCTACTAACACCACAGAAGTGCTACCAATTACAAATAGCATAATAATAAACATTTTATAATCGACATTTTAAAACAAACTATTCATTTTGACTTTTAAAGACAAAAGCTGTTATTCTGCAGTTCTATACCCATGTGCCCTGGTGCACGTCCCCAAGGTCAAACACGGTCACAGCCTTGAAAACTTCAAAACTGTTCTTGTTTCTCCAAGATTGCATTCTGAATCTCTTATTACAAAATGCTTTAATACTTAATTTCCTCACTTTTTGTACGTTTGGACACATATTTGTGCAAAGCGACTAAAGAAACGAATAAATCTTGCTGTTACTCACGAGTAAAAGATCTCAAATCCAGTCAGATTGTAGGCTGCGTCACTGAAAAAGTGCAGGAGTGCATAGCCAGAGTTGGTCTCCACTTCAGGGACGGTCTCGTTCCCTGGAACCTCTGGTACAATGAGACCACTGTAGGCCAGAAACAATTAAAATGTTAGCTGAACTTACATCATGTTTCGTTCTATAATACAAGTAAAAACAAAACACGACTCCATTTATCATCCTGAGCAATGCGGCTCAACGGCCCTGTTCATTAGGATGACACAGATTATAGAGCAGAAACCACTGAGTCAGCTGTGCAGACAGAACAGCAGGAAGAGGTGGGAGGGACGCTACTCACCTGAACACAGCTACTAAAGGAGCGTAAATGGAGTCTCCGTCATAGACGTACATGTGGTCCCAGCTACATTCGGTCGCAAAGTGGTTAAAACGCAACCTCAGCACAGCGTTTGGGCTGCAAAACAAAAGCAGTGACTTCATGTTTTCATACTTCTTTCTTTTGTAACTGACTGACGAGTCAGATTGTGGCTCTCCACACCTTTCATGATAACACGGTGAGGATAATAACAGCCTGCGTGCGCTACTGCAGCATCTCTTAATAGCTGTTGGGCGCAAAGGTGGGTGTAAAGAATAGCAGGTGAAGTATGAAACAGATTAAGAGAAGGACACTTACTAGCCCTCAATCAGCCACGTGCACTTGGTTTTATACTTGTAATTGATGGGGCCATCTGTCAGGTACCCTGATGGATCAGTCAGTCTGAAAAACAAAATTCCAGTTCATAATCAGGGAGCAAACTCTCAGAGGAAGAACACTGCATGTTTTTATTTGAAATGAATCATTTAGCATCCTGAAGGTCACTATATTTTAGACTAGTTACACAGGCTCATCTTTGTAAGGGAAGCACTGGTTTCTGCAGATATTCATGACCAGATGGACTCAGGTTTGTGTGGGAGCAATTCAAGGATGATTCACCGAGCAGTAGAGCCGAACGGCTCTCGACTCCCCTCCACCCGTGCCGCACAAAATGAGAGACAGGAACCCTGTGGAGCGACGGATCTCGGGTATGGGTTACGTCACTGTGGAACTCAAGCTGTGTGTGCCATGGGCTGCAGTGCCTAATGCCAGCATGTTGCATTGTTTGCGTAAAGAGGGCCTTTGTCTGTTGATGTCAGCTCGAGAGAGCGAATCTTTATAAACAATGCCGGCAATATTCCGGAGACGCGGTCTTTAAACAAACACGTCTATTTCTTTTCAGAAGTGACACAGCCCTCAAAGCAAATTTGAAAAGGAAATCATTCCACGTGTCTTTGAAAAGACCTCTTGTCCGCACTGTTACTGTTGACTCTTAAAGTAAATATCTGGAAGGTTGAAAAACACACCATGAAATGGATGAGAAGGTCAAATTTCTGCATTCTGGGTTGCCTGTAAATGAAACCCTTTTCACAGTCGGGAGAGTTGTGAAAGATTGTGAAACACTACTCTTTAGTTCATTTTTCTGATTTGTCCTCCTGTGTAATGTGTAGTGAGGCAGCTGTCATTTTCTATACATTTTCTAATGCAAGGCCCTTAAAAGTAAACTGCTCAGTTTTATGTGAATAAAAGCATCAGCCAAATGAGGTAAATAGTCTATGTTTATGTCAGGAGTTTGTTCTATAGACTATAAAGTAGAATTACTTTCTTCAGCATGGCGTCAACATGCTGCTCGATCCTGAAATCCTGGAAAACAAAATCGCTAAGGAAAAAAGTGATAGCTAACAATATAAGAATATACAGCAAGCCACAGCTACTTACATGATGAAATACAAAAACAATTGAGCATACAAATTTGCAGCTAGTGTAGGGCTCAGTGTAGCTGTAATCACTGTCTTGGTTCATCTTGGTACATCATGTTCATATCCTCCATGAAATCTCAGCAAGTAGTTGCTCATCAATTTGGCTACAAGATTCAAAGCAAGTAGCATGTGCTATAGTTACAGCTTCGAAGCAAAGCTGCATCAGAGAGTTTATTATTATGTGCAACAAAATATACCAAAATGTTTGTGTTAATAGCTAGTAAGCTTTTTCTTACTCTGGATGCTGAATGAGCGAAGAACAAACTCTAACCACAAGCAGCCTGAGCCAATTTGTCCACCCTGCATTTACCATAAACATTCAAATCTGCATAAGACATAAACCAAGAATGCTATACATCTTGAAAACATGCAACAAAACCCCAGAATAATATAAAACCGTGCTCAGTCATAATCTATTAAAAGTACAAGAGAGGATAAAACAAAAACACATAAGCCATTATTGGATCTCTGGGCAGAAATGCAGCCAATTATACCACAGCCCCACTGTCTCGTTGCCCTTATATCCTTGATGTCTATAATCGAGCAGAGAGCAATTTTTAAGGGCAGTGAAAGTCCATGAAGACCATAATCAAGGCTGTCCACTTCCTCTTGCCGGCACAAAAGGGAGGATCCTTCATTCTGGCTTGGTTGTGAAAGAGCACTCAGAGACACAGGCTGTAGACAGACAGCAGCTATGCGAGCGGTAAGGATGAGGTGAACTCTAGGAGGCTCGGCAACTCAATTATTCACCGGGCCTCCATGAATGTTTTATAAGGCACTTTCACTGCGGTTATATCTGTATCTAGCCCAACAAATTTCAAGCTGCCGACAGATAAGTACAAATAAGGTGCGTCAAGAGTTAGAAAGCAAGTACTGTAAGACACGGCAGTGGTGTTGTTCGGCGCCGATGGTGTATGGCAGGCGGTAAAACGGCAGACTGGATGATCATATCTACTGCAGTGTGTGTTCATAGTGGGAGGTTTAGTGTGCTGGGCCCTAAATGCTACTGCTCTAGTGAGTCTGGCTGCAGATTGCATTTCTAAGCATTAACCTGCTCCCTGGTCATGAGAACAATCAGTCTATTGATCTTTGTGTTCAGGACTGCCCACAAAACTTTACCTTTATGCACATGAGAACGTCGTCTGTGCTAAAAAGTGAATGTTAACGTTTTATAAAAACATGCAGCTAGGTTGATTGTATTCATACAGTTTTCATACGAGGGAACGATACGATCATGTGTGTAGGAAATACTCTGTCTGTGATCTGTGGTGTCATCTCCTCACATGGCATGTAAAAGATAGTATTTGAGTCTAGAACCAGGCATCGTTCTCTCCTGATAAGTTTAACTGTGAGATGATGTTTGTGTGTGTTGTGGTTCAGCTGATTTCTGTAGTGCAGCAGGCATTGGGGTTAGTGGGGTTGGTTAACTAGCAGTGTGCGCTATAGTTATAACCGAAGTGCGTTACACAGTGGCCTGAGCTTCTGATATGTTCATGGATGCAAATACTCAAATTCAGTTTAATTTCAATACAGCAGTGACTCAATACAACATCTCAACAAAAATATGAAGCGCCTTTAACACTATATAATGGCAGTGTTACTGAGACCTGTTCAAACGCAACATGTAGCAAAATAAAAGCTTGGCTTTATAACATAACACAAGTACGTTTACATTGGTGCGATGGGGGGAGCAGGGGGCGCGTGTCTAAAGCACGCAGCTAGTCTTACTTTACTGTTAGTAAGTCACGAAGTTCT
This sequence comes from Tachysurus vachellii, assembly GCF_030014155.1. NCBI lineage: Eukaryota > Metazoa > Chordata > Actinopteri > Siluriformes > Bagridae > Tachysurus > Tachysurus vachellii. Next base: position 14,524,998 of record NC_083461.1, on the reverse strand, counting down.
CTGTAGCATTACATATTCTTTTCTACTCCCAAACACCAACACCCCAATGATTTCTTTAGTACCAAGTGTATCAGTAAGATAAGCTGCCGCGGAGACGTGCTTGTGGTTTCAGTAGTATGCTGTGCTCATGTTCGGCAGATTCATCACACTATCGTTTTGGTCGGCAGCTTGCTAAACAATCAGCGTCAAAACATTTAAGAAAGCAGAACCTTAAAATTGAAACCTTGAAGGCTCCTGCTTAATATTGACTGTATCCATTAATTCGTTTCCCTGGTTAACATGCTAGCATATTGGCTCATGGTTTTTAATAGTCCTGTAACCTTTCTTAATTTAATATAAAATGAAAGAGACTTTTTTCCCCCCAAAAGGAAGTGTGATAAAAAGGTGCAATTTAGGAACGACCGGATAATTTATTATGCAACCGGTTGAATGGATTGTTTAAAATCCAGATCCTTATACTGAATAACAAGATGTGCCATATTGTTAAACCCCCTACTGAGAAGTATATATTTATTCAAATTCAAACAGGAAAAGCGACAAATTGTTACTACTGAAATCAATGGAACAATATCAGAATTTCCTGGACAAAAACAGTATAAATAAAATCCACATGATTAATAATGAACACCATTAAGAAAACTACCACCACTGCTGAAACAACGACCACTAAGAAAATCACGGAGACAGAGCGTCAGTTCCAGCACGCCGAGTATTTTCACGTTCCTGATGCAAATGTGTCTGTATTACAGCTCGATGTCTATGGGATTATAGTCTTGTTATGTGACTGTTAATGTCCTCTACATCTGGGAAGTAAGTAAGAGGCAGTGTGCTTAAGGCAATGAATCAGAGTCTAACGGTGCTCTCGGCTGTTAGGATGTCTGGGCCAAGGCTGTTTCCAAAACAACACCATCAATCTTGTTCAAAACGCATCTTGCTTCCACCGCACACAAAAGATGACATTCTGCTGATCGGCCATCACGCTTCACTGCTGTTCTTCTGAACTGAATGTCTTTTATGTGGGAGGACAAACTGGCATTAATCATTTTTAAAAAAAAATGAAGAAATCTTAAAGACTAGTATTAGCTCAGCAGTTCAGGTTCAATATATATGTGATCATTTTTTTTCCCCTTTTTATCAAATTTCCCCTTTTTATCAAATGTTTTTTTCCCCCTTTTTACCAATAAGGTTAGACCTGATTACAGTAACTGGGCTCATTATACACACCTCAGTAAAGATCAGCCTAAATATAGCACTGTGATCAAGACAACTGGCTGAGCTTAACCCAAATACCAGTCAGCTTTACTTTAGCTACTAGTCAGCAGTCTGACGCACGGACCATCACTCGACACCTCAGACACAACACAGACGCACACTCGCATAGAACAGTAGGACAGTCTGAAGAATTATATATTGCAGTGTATATTTAATAAACTGAGATGTCCACAATAATTAAAGTGTCCTGACAAATGTTCAGTCACTATTTTTCACTGTTAATATTCCCTTTAACTATTTAAACCCAAGGATAAAAAAATAATAAGAAAGTCCAACCCTATAACGAAACAAAAATGTATACAGGGTCACTACTCATACAACAGGAGCTTGAAAAGTTGTGTATAGAGGAAATGGGAGAAGATCCCAAAAATCCAGGAAAATCAAACAAGAGATTATTTTTGCCAAGGGGTTCAACAAGGTACTGAGTAAAGGGTAAACGTCATAATGTCACAAACCAGTTCACACTTTTATCATGTAGGGTTCTGTAGATATAGTAGGTATAAAAAGTAATCTTTTAGAATAGGACTAAAAGAAAGATTTATGTGTGTTCTAAATATGATATGGTACTAATGGCATACCATTGAATGGTATTATACAGTATTGCATAGTACAGTACAATATAATATATGGCATTGCATTCTATAATAAATCATTGTGGGCTATAGCATTGTGTAGCAGAATAGTATAGTACAAGTATAATATAGTATAGTTTAATATAAGTCTGAGTATAATACAGTATAGTACAGTACAATATAATATAATATAGTACAGTACAATATAGTATAGTTTAGTATAGTTTAGTATAAATATAGTATAATACAGTACAATATAGTATAGTACAATATATTATAGTATTGTTTAGTATAAGTGTAAGTATAATATAGTATACGTATAGTATAGCATAATAGTATATTATAGTGTAGTATAGTACAATATAGTATAAGTACAATATAGTATAGTATAAGTATAGTACAGTACAATATAGTATAGTACAGTATAATACAATATAGTATAAGTATAGTACAATAGAGTATAGTATAGTACAAGTATAGTACAATATAGTATAGTAGAAGTTACCCACTATAGTATAGTATATAGTATAATAATAATAGTATAGTGAAGTTACCCACTAGAAATTGTTGCCTACAGATACTGGTATCTCATGAACTGGGGTTTTTGTTCATTAACACTGTTACTGAACTAGTAATTTATGGGATTCTAAAATTGAAGTGACAAACAAAAAGCAAAGAAAAAAAGCACCAGTTAACTGTAAAGCACCAGTTCCCCTTTAGATGTCGGTCTGCTGTGCATGTGCAATACAAGCCAACTATTACAGTACGTGCAAAATAACTTAGTGGGCTTTGCATCCTGCCATGACACAAAGACCAACTGAGAGCCAACACATCTTTGTGTAAGTCTGGGGCTGAGAAATAATAAGCACACTTACATCATTTCTTTAATGGTTCTAGAAACCTCCACAGCTTTTGTTTAGGCCGAGCCAGAAAACTGCAGCCAGACCTGACAACACTTGCAAAGTATCCAGGTAAAAACTCACTGAACAACGGTGTCCTCTATATGAATGTAGAAGTGGTGACTTGTATTATATTAAATAACAGATAAGATTTTCTAACACGTCTAATACACATCTCAGACCTATAGACTGCAAATACCTGTGAGTAGGTGATGACGATTAATTCATCTCTACATGATTCTATCCTGCCACGACATCCAGCAATGATTCTGTGAATTGTAATATATTAGCAGTTTTACCAACTTTTATACAATTTAGAGAGGAGCAGCAGAATTTATCATCAGAGTACGCCAGTATGATTAATCACTCAAAAAACGTATCAAGATTGGATTAGTTTATGAGGGGGATGTGGGTAATATATTAGTTACACGTCTCCTCAGTGATAAAACTCTCGCATCCAGACAGCGATAAAAAAAAAAAAAAATTTAAAAAGATGAACGCAGGAGGACTGAATTTCTAGCGGGGTGTATTTTATACAAATCCTAAACTAAGCACAGAAAGCAGCAGCAGGCAAACAGCTTTCTTTCCCACGTGAGGCAAAACCTGCATAGAAAGTCACTTGCATCTGGGCAGGAATAAAGTGATCAAATGACTGCAGATATTGGAAAAAAAAAACAGCAGGTAAACCAGTCTGTAATTCTCACAGGTTAAAATAAATAAATAATAAAAATTCAGCCATGTCAGCTCCGTGTCAGTCTCCGAGGTGCATCCATCTTAACGATTGCTCTTGCTTTTTTTTAAGCCACATTAGGACACAGCCATATAACTACTGACAGTTATATCTTCTCATTCACTACATGTATTAATTACACGTCTGCACTGAATACTGAGTCGCTGCTACATGGTGGGAGTAGAATATATGGAAAGGAGACACTATAACTAAGGATTTTTTTTGATGCAGAGAGCAGCACTGTCACATAAATTAAAGAGCACGCTGCCAGATATGAAGCTCGGTGGACAAAAGACAGATAACATAACACCTACATTCAGATCAACGATGGACACAAATCAGATTTCCTTTCAGCCCATTTTCTACTAAAAGCAAGAATGCACATTTTACAGCTACTTTCACATGCAACACTCGTTTCTGCTTTTTTCCAGTGGCTGGGTTAGTACAGTATGTAGGCTATAACGCACAAACATCTCAACTGATCATCAAATTATTAGAAACATGCACTGCTACAAGGACTGTAGATTTTCTCTCCTACACTGTGTAACAGTCTGAATGATATCCAACACCAGAACACATAATGCTGCAGGCTGGAATACTGATCTCATACTCAGGAAAACATTTGTGTGTTTAATAAGTGCTCTTCATTATTTCTGACATTAAAGAAAAAAAATCCATGCTGGAAAACTAGCATGTTATCTTTAGAATTAAAACGTGATCTTCAATAATGGTTCACGTTCATTCTAAAATAAAACTTGGACATGATCTGCTAACTAGCTGCTAACAGTGGTTCTCTACCTACTGTACAGAGACCAATGCAGCAGCACATGGTTTTCTTCATCCTGCTCAAAAAGAGCAGTTTTTCCAGAGTATCGACTTCCATGCTAATCCCAGAGTCAACACCACCGCGCACAGATCACTAACTAGCTGAGCATCTGCTGTAACATAGTGACTGTTTAAATGTGTAACTGCTAGAACTTTCGAGTCTAACCTTTTGCCGTCTTCACAGCTCCTGCACTGGGTTTCTCATTAATTTGCCACCAAGCACTAGAAAATGCCATGGGAAAAGAAGATCTGAAACCTGACAGTAATCCACCTGTGTTCATCACGTAAAATTCCATCCCTGCTTCAAAATATTACTGCAGCAAAGTTAGCAACCTAATGAGCAGACACGGCAAACAATACTTTTGGCAAAAAAAACCTGAAAGCTCGACAGATGAAGAGCTGAAAAGGGAAACCGGGATGAATATATTGTTCCTAGAGCTGCTGTATAAAGGCAACATCTCACTCGTGCCTACGGTGAGTGACAACAGTTTTGATAAGTACAATTCAGTCTCACCCTCACATTGTCATGAGCTACATTCTGTACACATTATGATCAGATTTCAGTTTTCCTGTGTGTATACGCTAGCTAGTCAGCTTATGAAAGAGTAAAAAGGTTCTGTCAGTTAGCAGAGCTTATATAATTGGAGAGTATATTTACTATATTTTTCTGTGTTAAAAGGTGGGAACATCAACAGTAATCTAGCACGATGACATGTTCGCAACAACGGTGAGGGAACAGAGAAACGTTTCATCTTCGAGAACTCGGTTATCTAGTTGTTGTTTTCTTAAGATTAGATGAAATCGTATCTGGATCCTTCCTTCCTAACGACAGTCTGTATTTACATGTGCCTGAGATCAGATCGCTGACAGTGCCAGATAAGTGAGAAATGCTCCATCTGACCTGACCACAAGAGCCCATGTGTCAAGTTCACAAGAAGGCACGGAGCAGCAATCCATCAGAGAGTGAGGAAGAAAAAGAAATTTAGGGAAAACTCTATTGTTATGAGCTGCTCATTATTTTGCCAGACCACCCAGCTAAAAAAACCATCGAGCAAGTCCTCATTCCGAAAAGCTCAGACGTGGCTCATGACATCTGTACAGCAGGTGAAAGTATACAGCCAAGCTGGACCTTCATTCAGACGAATCCTACTTCCTGTGATAAGTTAAAATGCACCAAACGCCAGCGCTTCATTATCCAGACAAGAGATGTACAACGAAAGGGATCTCTCAAGAATATGGGAAAGGGAAGAAAAATCTGCAGTTGCACTCTTTTTCTTTGGTCACTACAGCTACAGAGCAAGAGTCTCACAGAATTAATAAAACAAATGAATATACAGGTTCAATCCAACACCTCAAAGAGAAAGAAAATAGGAGCTGCTGGTTTTGGTGAACGATGCTGAGCTTGTTGGCTTTCCATCTCAGCAGCTTAGTTAAATATTATCAACATTTAAACAAACTGCGTTCATAGTTTGTCCAAAAAAATGAGGAGCTTAGCTTTTAACCAAATGATGGGTTATTTTGTAACTCTGTATTTTGACACTAGGAGATTTCTGGTTCCCAGTCTAATACAGTCAGTCAGAGAGGTGGAATAATTCTTCCATCTATTCAAGCATTTAAATGGTGGCACTCAGTCAGAGCAGATGAACACCTCATTATGGAGCTCTTTCACTAGATGACAAACAAAGCCAAAATGTAACAGAAGGTTCAGCCAGCAGGGCACACACACACACACACACATAGACACACACAAATAGACACACACACAAATAGACACACACAAAGAGACACACACACACACAGAGACACACACACACACAGAGACACACACACACACAGAGACACACACACACAGAGACACACACACACAGAGACACACACACACAGAGACACACACACACAGAGACACACACACACAGACACACACACACAGACACACACACACAGACACACACAAATAGACACACAAATAGACACACAAATAGACACACACAAATAGACACACACACACAGACACACACACACAGACACACACACACACAGACACACACACACACAGACACACACACACAGAGACACACACACACAGAGACACACACACACAGAGACACAGACACAGAGACACACACACAGACACAGAGACACACACACAGACACAGAGACACACACACAGACACAGAGACACACACACAGACACAGAGACACACACACAGACACAGAGACACACACACAGACACACACACAGACACAGAGACACACACACAGACACAGAGACACACACACAGACCCAGAGACACACACACAGACACAGAGACACACACACAGACACAGAGACACACACACAGAGACACACACACAGAGACACACACACAGAGACACACACACAGAGACACACACACAGAGACACACACACAGAGACACACACACAGAGACACACACACAGAGACACACACACAGAGACACACACACAGAGACACACACACACAGACACAGAGACACACACACAGACACAGAGACACACACACAGACACAGAGACACACACACAGACACAGAGACACACACACAGACACAGAGACACACACACAGACACAGAGACACACACACAGACACAGAGACACACACACAGACACAGAGACACACACACAGACACAGAGACACACACACAGACACAGAGACACACACACAGACACAGAGACACACACACAGACACAGAGACACACACACACACAGACACAGAGACACACACAGAGACATTGATTATTTACATTTAATGCATTTGCAATTGCCCTCTAATCCAGAGTGACGTACAAAAGTGCTTTGAAGTATCCATCAACGAATACATCACCACTGCTGCACTAGATCACAGACTCTGCTGGGAGGAATTATAGCAGAATTTTCATTTAAACACATACAGAAAACAAGAGAGAGTTTAGAAGTGTTTCAGGAAGATGTAGGCTTTCGTTTTAAGATAGCCAGTGACTCAGATGTTCAGTTGAAGTTCATTCCAGCAGAGTCTGTGATCTAGTGCAGCAGTGGTGATGTATTCATTGGTGGATACTTCAAAATTTTAATTTGTTATAATAAAAAATTACATAATTTGATCACTCAGATTCTAACGCATGTCCATTAGCTTTGAGAACAGACCGTTGTCTTGCTGCCTAATATATCGCACTGCTTGACAGGTGAGATATATTAGGCAGCAAGACAACGGTCTGTTCTCAAAGCTAATGGACATGCGTTAGAATCTGAGTGATCAAATTATATAATTTTTTATTATAACAAATTAAAATTTTGATAAAACAACCCCCTTGTCCCTTCAGACAAGACAAACAGCAGTGTTTCAGAGTTAAGCTTTGGCTCAAATACTGTAATAATTAATACTCGAGTTAATTCGCCTTGGCTTTGTAATCCCATATCCTGCTGCTATGAGAAGCTCCTGGGATGTAAGTAAACAAATACAAAGCATTATCTTGTAGCTAAGATTCCACATTAAAATGGCAGAGAAATGTCTCTTCATTTTGATCATGTTTATACGTCAACCTAAAGGTTTCGTGGAAGAATGTTTCATAATGTGGGCTGCTATTCTTCCACCACGCAGATTAATCATCCAGCTATGAGTAGCACAGATTCAGACAGCGCTCAATGCAATGTCACAATTGCATAATATGCACTAAATAGTACGCCTAAACCTGGTGGTAGTGGCACACTGTTTAGTACGGGAGCCAGCACAGTATTTCAGTTACTGAGAACCAGGTGACGGAGCAAAACAAGGCTTTGTCTTGTGTGTGTGTGTGTGTGTGTATATATGTGTGGGCCTGGACTAGTAGCAGTAGTTATGCATCACTGACCTAACCAGATGCTCATTCTTCATCATAAAAAGCACCTTTCTTACAAAATGAGTCACCTGACACTTTCTGTCTAGCCAAAACACAACCACAGTGACCCTAACCCTTTTTTCTTCACCAGCTTGTTAAAAATTGCTCGGCCACAGACAGGGTAACACTAGCACTCTAACTAAAACCCTCACCAGAGAATAGACACACACTTTATACAAGCATGAAGCTTAAAGCAAGTCAAATCACCCCAGTCACTCAATAAATCTACAACTAGGGAACGACCCAAACTCTACCACAAAGACTCGAGTGACCTGAACAAACAAATACCTTAATCTATTCAGCAAAAAAATATTTAATCACAGCAGAATCCTTCAGTGTAGCATCAGTCTTGTTCACTCCTGAGGGTGTTGTTTACACTCTCGAGCTCTGCTGTCTCCTGCTCGGCTACATCTCCTGCCTGTTTCCTGTACTGACTGCTTTCATGCCTAAAGCTGCAACTTGATGACGTTTGAAATGTGAGCTGGAGTATAAGGTGTAGATGTATATTAAATATATATACGTTAATTCTGAGCTGCTTCTCTGACTCACAGGGCTGGCAGGGTGACTCACAGGGGCTGAGGAAGAGCAGGAAATGTTTTCTCCTCCCGTTGAATCGTTTTGAACTAAAATGTTTTATGTACCTATAAATTTAGTAGCGTTCCATGAAGAGCAGCAATCAAACAGCCAGCATAAACAATGCTGATTGAATATCTGTATAGAACTGTAACATTTCACTTAAGTCTGCTTGCTTTGTAAGAGAGATAACAGGACTGTTTTGACAACAGCGTACAACGTGCATTTCCCCTTTAATGTGTTATATTTTCCACCTTAAAGCCTGATAAGTGCCAACGGCGGTGAGCTAATCGAATAATCTAGTCTGCTTCACAAACCACAGAAATGGTCCTAACCTCTGTTGCAGCGATCCACACTGAGGAGCTACTACTTTACTGCCAGTAAACAAATAACATGTGTGCAGTGTTATAGCGGTGATTATATGTGCTATTAACATCCATTACACAAGCTGCTGAGCTTTACCTATAATTAAACTGCTACAACACTACAGGCAAAGACAAACATGTTAGAATTCTATAAGGATATTCAATATTGACACACTGTAAAATATCATAAGAGGTCAGGGAATTACGATATAAAGATTCTACATCAATGGGGCTTTTTTTTTTAAAGAAATCACAATTTGAAAATGACTCATACACCACATAAGGCACGGTTCATAACCCCTTAAAACAACAAACACAAAGGTAGGTGTAATGGAACATTAATGGAAATGTTAGTGTTGTTAGTTAGTAAGGAGGAAGAAGGCTAGCGATAGTGAGCCTGGATCCTGCATGCGAATCCGGATCTAACGTAACCACTGAACGCGGCTTTAGAGCCAAAACGAAATTGTGCATCAAACGTTTGGAAATATTTTGGCTTCAGGGACACAAACACCTTTCAACAGCAGGTGATTTGCAAAAGGTGCCAGTGCAAAGCTCTCATGGAAACACCACCAACTTTTATCAGTATCTCAGATCACATGATGAATGTTTAGCTAATCATGATACTGGAGCACAGCCTGGAGCGGTTAAGCAACTCCTAATCGCTCTGGTTTTAAAGTGTTACACCATAAGTGAGGAGCTTTGATGCCATTGTAAAATGCAAAAATAGATAAAGAAAAAAAATTAAAACATCTGAAATGGACTGGAAATATTCTATAAGTATCAGATTGGTCAGCTCACACTTTCCGATCCACTACGTTTCAATGTGAACCGATGTTATGTTGACTGACGCAGATGGATCCAGGGCACAAAATATCCTAAAGCAGAATGGTAATAAGCTTGCTACACGTTTTTGCCAAAGAGGTTTAGGGAGAGTCGGTTGTAGTTCTGTGTTGCTGCTGTTACTGGACATGAAATAAGCATTTGATGACAGTTAAGAGTTCTGATATGAAAACAGCAGGACAGGAAAAGAAGAGGCTGGTATTCAAACCACATCCAGTGGAAGCCACAGTCATGAATCTAGAGATGACAGAACCGCAAGTTTAATGGTTTCTGGTTTGAATAAATGTGTTAGAGAAATTTTAGAGGAAAAAAAAAACAACTGCATGAAAGAAGTAAGTCATTATAAAATCCTGAATGCAGCAATCTACCTGATTTAAATGTCTGTGCTTGCAATAGATTTCCCTTCATGATACTTCACGCCATCAAGAAGAAATAGTGATTTAATGCATTGCCCAACACTGCTCTAGTGTTTCATAGCTGTTGATAGATGAGATTTCAGCTCATGTGATTCATTCATCTAATATCGCAACAACTAGACGTCACTGGAGCTTTGTATCCTTCACTGAAATGAATGAAGCTTGTGCCAAATCTGAAGTGATCAACAATATTACAGTGGTCCACTTATGTAAACACTGAGGCATGTGGTTCAGTGTGGTATAATACTGGTTCTCACCTGCAGACCTTTGTGTATGTATGTGTGTGTGTGTGTGTGTGTGTGTGTGCGCACATGTTTGCATGTGCACGTGTGCAGAGCTGCTTCTGTTTATGGAAACAGCGACAAACCAGAGATGCATTAGGGACTCTGAGACATAAGAAAGCAAAAACAGTGGTAATGTTTTCATGCAAAGACTTTCAGCTTTATGAATAAAAATATTTCAATACTGAATGAACCGATGTCATTTATCCAAAACTGCAGACTGTAAAAAATCCACATATGCGTGTACGCTGGGTGCAATGTTGTGCGCATGTACGAGGTTTGGACTCAATTTTGTACTTTAAAAGAGTTTTAGTTTACATTAAAACATCAGCAAAATGCAAAAAGAAGAAGGGTGAAAGGACAGCGAGGGGAAGCATGCGTGACTGCATTAAAGATTCATACTTGCCTGATGTTCTTGAACAAAAATGCTCTGGTGGCACAGAATAATAAATGAATTGGAGATCACTTTTTGTCAAAACTCAAGAAGTCTATCAAAGTTTGTGGTGTTTTTTTTTTTTGTAGTTCTTCATCCTCACTGAAAACTGTCAAATCAGGTCAAGCATCTGCCTCTGTTAGTTGAAAATGTTAGTTTCACACCCAGACCAGCTCCTATCCAACCTCACAACTATTCTACAGAGATTAAAATCTAGAATCCGTATTGTTACAGGGCTGGTTTGTTGCACAAGGGGCGCATTGTGACTGAGACACATATGAACATAACACTAGAGAAAGTAATCAGACACTAAAGGTTACACGGCTGTTATTCTTTAATCTGAAGCCCTGATTTTTCAGCAGACTTTCAAAGATTATAACTAATCACAATAAAACCATAGCCAAATTTTAGTACAGCCTCGCTGTGTGTTAACACGTCCTCCACATCAAATTATAGGAATCACAGACCCATTATTAAAAGAAAATGACTAAATACTGACTAAACACTGTTTAGGCCATCAGTCAGCGGGAGCAAAAACCAGGGTGGCGTAAACAGAAATATATGTGTCGTTGGTGTCATAATGGAAATGTTATGCCATGAGAAAACATGCCTTTAAAGGTAAAGCTGGACAAGAGGAGTTTGGAAGCATCACAGCTGGATAAAAGAGAGCACACGTTCCTCAAAGTGAGCACAAGGTAACAAAGACAAAGAGCTTTCTCTGTGGGTTAAACATGTTGAACGTTGGTAACTCGCTGTATGAGGAGCCGGACATTTAGGCAAGCCAGCGTTATCACAACGTTTGCAGTGAGCAAGTGGGTTATTTTAAAGGACCACCTGCTCAAACAGACCATTTTATTTAGTGTGTCAAACTTCAGGTCATCCTATAACTTCCTCCAAGAGCTGGGCAATATGATGATATATTATCAATACAGTAATCAATTATATGTTTTTCAATTCATTTTTAATACAATCAAATAAAGAATTGCATAAATTTGGAATAAATAATTAGAAACTGTGAAAAAGCTGCTGATACCATGTCAAAATACAGCCATGTAAAATTATAAAAAACAAAAACTAATATTTATTTATTTAAAAAACAGTAGAAATAGGTAGAAGTTTCTCCATTTAAGTTTTTATATATTTAAAAAAATAATAATAATAAACAATAAAAAGGCAATATATTGATTTTTGCATTATCACATTTTAAAAAGAATATAAATAATTATATATGAAGTTATTTGTTTTGAGATTTACAAAAAAAATAGTTTTTATGACACTGCTGTCAGTTTGTGAGCAAGCCTACACATCTTGATCTATATATCGTAGTCCTTTAAGAATCACATGTGTGACAAACATTATGACAAAGAAATATGTTTACTTCAATCCTCTTGGTAGTTTTTAGAAGAGTGTCGTAGAAGTGAGATTATAACCTGAGACTTTTTTCTATTTTTATTTAATGGGCCGTGAAAAAAAAAAAAACATCATACTGTGTATAGTCGTGAACGTAACAAATAACAAATTTGAGGCCTATACAATGTGTACACTTTTTTTTTATTGCTTACAGAGGTGTAAGTTTGAAAGTCCAGCACTTTACATAACTATTCATCCTCTTGTACTTTTGTAATTTAACAGCCTAGAAGTGAAATTTATTTCATTAGGATTATACGTCATGAAACTGCTCTCTCGGTCACGTCTCAGACCGATGTGCTCCTGACCAGATCCCTGACTTGATCTATATATCGTAGTCCTTTAATAATCACGTGTGACATGAACATTATGACAATTCATATCATCATGTCATGATGACATTATAGGGATGTGGTAGCCTAGTGGTAAAGGTGTCGGGCTACCGATCGGAAGGTTGTGAGTTCGATTCCTACGTCCACCAAGCTGCCACTGCTGGGCCCCTGAGCAAGGCCCTTAACCCGATAAAATGCAAGTCGCTCTGGATAAGGGTGTCTGCTAAATGCTGTAAATGACAAACAAATATATTTACTTCAATCCACTTGGTGTTTTTTTTTTTATAGGAGAGTGTCGTAGAAGTGAGATTTTTAATCTGAGATTTTGGACACTGGGTAGATTTTTTTCTGGTCTGAACCCAGAAGAAGAAAGACTTTATTAAATGGATAACTCGTGTCTTTCAGTCCCAAAGTAAACTCATTCTTTCCTCTAATCCGATTAACGCGTCTACATGAAGAATATTTCATTCCAACCGGATTATTAGACAGCATGTAAACAGAGTCGGTGCAAATCAGGTGTACTTACTTAAATCTGCCGTGGCAATGCTGACACTGATCCCCGACCCATCCACGATCACACACACACGAACCGTTCACGCATTTCCCAGACAGACAGTTTTTGTCGCAGCTTTTAGACGGAGACGCGTCTGTAGCCATCACAAGGCACAACATCACGCAAAGTAGCAGGTACGTGTTCATGCTCTGCAGCACAAACCTGGACGTAGTGATCTGTCTGAGACAAAACATCTCAGTCCTCATCGTTTTCCTCACATCCATTTCTCTAGGATTATAACGAGGCCCTTTTCAGGCGCTCCAGGTTGTTTCAATTAGCAGTCAAAAGGCTTCACCAACACGACGTATCCGTTAAGTCCATCTCTGTAGAGAAAAGCCTGGTCTTCTTACAAAAAAAAACTGTAGCAAAATAATAAAACAAAACACGCCATTTACCTGCACGGAATCCTTCACAAATACATAAAAAGTCAGTGGGATAAAATCAGCTCAGTTCTGATAGCCACCGGTTTTGCCTCATTGTTGTTGTTGTTTTTTTGACCAAGAGGATGAATTTCCTGCGTTATCCAGCGTTACATCCTGCTGGAAAAGTCCTCAATACTGCACCAATCCTCAAAGTCACACATCGTTCAGTGTCAGACACAACGGCCTTACAATCCTCCAGAGCATCTTTAAACAAAATCAGCTGTACTTCAGTCTCTCAGCAGCCATTTTAAAGCATAAACAACTGACGAATCGGTCGATCGTGAGCTTTTTGCCTGCGTTTTAACGGTTTCCTCCAAGTTTAACTGACACAAATGTCCTGGCTGTAATAAAGTAATAAAGGTTAAAATAAACTACTCATCCTTTCTGTGTTGTGTGGGATCAGCGGTCACTAACACGGATCTTACGGTTACTGCTGAGGGATTTCACCTGAAGCTGGAGAAATAAAGGATTTAAACATTTTTCCGCTTCGACTTCAGTGACAATGTTTTAACAGGCGGTACAGTTACAACTCCTCCTTGTGCAGGTAGTGAAAAAGCACACAGTAAGTCAGAAATGTTTTCTCAGCCAGCCTGACCAACCCCGAGCTAAGGCTCCATCAGCCTCCCACAGCAGCA